>NW_004567124.1:9995230-10065454 GCF_000260355.1 Condylura cristata | reverse complement strand
AAAAAAAAATCTAATAATGTAACATATCAAAACTACTGAATTGTGTACTTTAAGTGGGTAAATTATATGGTTTGTGAATTATATCTTAAAACTATAACACTAACAGTTTACATTGCTAGGATGACCAAGATGAAATCTTCATAGCATGGCAAAAAGGAAGTGCCCCGGTTCTAAGTGATAGAATCTGGGATATCTTATTAGCAAAGGAATGCATGGGAATTCAATGCAGAGCTGCTGGATGGAATCTCTAGCACTTTTTGTAGTATGCCTACAGCCTCTGTCAAGAACGTATAGAGATCTCTGTTAAGAGGCCAAACTGGTATAAATAGGTATGTGGCTAAAGAAATTCATTCATGTGTTGTGTTTTCAACTCTGCATGTTACTAGAAAAGATCTTTTTAGGTGTTTATTGGCATATTAGCAAATGCTTTATAACAAATTACCTCAATGAAGTCACATACTGCTTACTAATGTTTTGATAAAGACAGACTGCATGTATGATGGTGCTTCCAATAGGGTGGCCCAGAGAGCCCAGTTGTACAGCTGTACCATACAGTTCAGGTGTATAGTAGCTAGGTTTGTATAAGCATGTTCACACAAGACACAATCACATAATGACTACTAAAGATGTCTCAGAAGGTATTCCTATGAAACAACACATGACTGGACTCAATGGCTTAAAGTAACTTATTTTATAAATGTATATAAAACATGATAGGTAATGCTTCTGGCAGTTGGCTTTTGTAGGCTGGGCTTGTCTGGGTGGCTCTGTTCATTCTGACTGGACTTATGAGTCTAGTGGTTTGCTGTGGATGTTGGGGGTCTCTGCTGTAGACTGGAGCAGCTTAGTTAGGGTAGTTCCATCTTCACATGTCTCTTATTCTCCCCCCTGTTAACTGGCAAGCTAGCTCAGCATGATCTCAGAGTGATGGCAGAAAGTCAAGAGCAAAGAAGAAACACACAAGAACTCTACAAATCTAGGATGAGAATTGGAACCTGTCACAATTTTTCTCACAGCGTTTTGCTTGACCAGATCCAAGTCAAGAGGCAATGAAGTATGTTGTGCTTGCATTAGAAGGGTATGGTAGAGACACATCATGAAGAGTGTGGATAAAGGAAAATGTGCAGAATTGGAGAAAATAACACAATCTATACAATGTGTTAGGCACTCAACTAAGAGTTTTATACTTTTAGGTGCTCAGTCATCATACACACACACACACACACACACACATATAATGTGTAGGAATTATCTGATTCTATAGAATGTTCAAAGTATTTACATCCATCAAAAAAGTTAACAAGCATTAAGTGTCAAATCATAGATTTCAACTTAGGTCTTTGTGGTTTCAATTCTGAAATCTTTCAATCATGAGATCAGAATTCACCACACTATGTTTCATTTCATTTCATTTTTATACACTAACATGTAAAAACACATATATATTTGACAAACAATACAATAAATAAAACTGAAAATTAAAAGCAATCCTAATTTAGTTGCACATTCTTTGTATTTGCTAGCAATCTCTCTAAATCTATTCAATATTTTCTATCATTTTTCTTTACCCTTATAATACTCTAAAAAGCTAACAGTAAATTTTCCTGATGATAATTTCTCTTGTCATCTATACATACACACATACAGAGTTGATATTCAATGTGTTTTAACATGGAGCTCATTAATAAGGCAATTCTTTCACAGCATGGAAAAAAAAAACAACATTCCATTACTTAAAACACATTTTTTCTAACACCACAACATTGAGTACAGCAATTAGCTATCAAGATGTTCTTTTACAACATTTTCAGAGGGTTTGTTTAAAGTCTTTCTGCCAATGGACAGGCCTGTGTTATCTGTAATAACTACAGTGAATTTAACTATTAAGCTCAAAGGCATTATCTCTGTAGACAAATTTGATTTCCCATATGCAAAGTCAAAGGAACAATGTGGTTTCTCATGATTATGCCCCAATATCACTGTTGGTAAGGGAATGGGTTAGTCCAGAGTTACTCAGCAGCCATCTTCTAAGAAATAAGAAGACGACAAATATCATCAGCCAATGTAGGACCAAGTTAAGAAACTACAAGGAATCTCTAAACTAGGTGCTGGGCCATCTGTGAATCTTCACCAGAATGCAAAACATTACCATTCATTTGTTACCACCAGTCTCACTTTTGTTCTCTCCACTAACCTTGTGTTAACTCCTGAGACTAGAAAAATCCATTCTCACATTTGAATGTGGGGGGAATTATTTACACAATGATAGCCTTTGGTTGACAAGTAGAAAATACAATACAGAATAGGGAATCATGAATTGAAAGCTGAGAGACCTGAGTTTTGGTTTAAGCACTAATTAGCAATGAAGCCTAGCGTAAATTACTTCCTCCTTTTGAGCCTTAGTGTTCTCACATGTTAAGTTAAAAAAAGAAAGAGAGAGCTTTAAAATGAGACAGTACTGAGTTCCAGTTACACACTAACACAAAGAGCTGGGAGTTCCTGGGCGTATTTATTTCCTGGAGCCTATGTTTATTCATATACCTTATAGATATAATAAAATCCTTATTTTTTCTTCTCTACACAGCTGAGTAGAGTTGGAGCTCAATAACTGCTAATTTGTTCCTTCACTAACAAATGGTCGCTTTCTAACCATACAGTTCTGCAGTTCCAAAACTAGACTACTAGATGATTTGAACAATTCTTTCATCTATAAAATTCATTTCCACCTAACAAGTCACTAAAAGGAATATATTTAGCAGGTCTTTGGAAGACATTTCTCCATCATCTGCCAGTCTATCAAACTGGCAAAAGAATTGTATTTTTATTTAAAGATTTATTTATTTTATACTTTTAGAACTTGGGTACAGGCCAGAAGTTCAGGGGCGGTGAGAGGATTCAACAGAGACAGAGTGGGGAGCAGAACAGGCCGACTGACAAAGTACACTGCTGAGGGGAGCAGCAGGCAGGTCAGGAGAGGTCTGCCGAGCCATGTGAGTCACCTTGGGGGCCAGGATCGAACTATTGCTGAAGTGACTTTAGCTTCTTAGTGCTGTGCTTTAACCTGCTGCGCCACAAGGGAGAGCCCAGAATTGTATTTTTATTGGAGTATTTCCTGTAGAAGGAGTCTCAAACCATTAGAAAGATAAGCTAGAAGTTTTTTCAGTCTTTTCATCCGTCTATAGGTTCTTCATGAGATGCTAACATCTCATAAAATTGTACACGATCACAGTACATTTCATTTAAGTCACACTGACCAACAATGTGATATTTCAAAAACAGGCAAAAATGACCATGTTTGAAAAAAAGCCTAATTTTTATTTTCCTGTTAGTTGTATTTCTTTAGGATTTTAGGGAAAAAGATCACTCATTTGAATCTGAAAAACAAAATACATTTGGGTCCAAAAAGTATTTTGTTTGCTTAATATTTCTGCCAATGTAGCTCCTAGTGGTTTGATAATGTGCACAGAGGAATAGAAGCAATAGAACATACATTTCTTGCAGGTGGCTTAGCAGTTACTTTCAAGATTGTGCACCTTCCTTTGGGTTAAGCTATCAAAGGAAGATACTGATCAGTTGTTTGCAATATCAGGCAATACATGCATAACATTCACATGTATATTCTATGTAGGTTGTTTCATTTGATTCTTATTTTTACAGGGCAATGACAGTAAGAGAAGGAATGAATATCTATTTGATTTTATGACTTAGTTTCCATCATATGTGCCTTATTATTGTTAAGACTATTAAGAATGATAATAGCATTATTGGCAGCTTTATTGAATGACGAATACCACACTCAGTCTTTTACTTTTAAAATAATCACTTAGTCCTAACTTCTCTGTATGGTATCATTCCCATTTAGAAATGAAGACACTCCAAGGTCATCCAGACATTATGTAAAACCAATGTAGACTAACACAAAAAACAGAGTGTTATAGTAAAGAAAACACTGAATTTTAGGAAACCCCTAGTATTATACAAAGAAAATACTGGTGAAAAGTATTAGGCCTTTTAATGTCAACACCACTGTTCATTTTGACAGACTAAACCTTGACTTATTTTACCCTGGCATGGTACACCAAAATGTTCTTAAGGGCAATTCATGTGGATGTTAAGTAAATGAACAGGTTTTAAGCAGTTAAAGATACTTAGGTTGATTTTTTCAGGGTGATTTTATGGCATCACGGGCATAAAACTTGGACATAAATGTACCATTCTATAAGAAGAGATGTTCAGATTGATAAGGAAAAAAGAAGCACACATAAGGGCAATCCACATGAAATTGCCCTACAACGAACATCAACATTGCATAGTTTAAATTTAAAAAGTAAATATTTGAACACTTTGTAGTAATTTCACTCTTTCATGAAATTCCACTAAAATAAGGCTATTTGACTGTTTTAGAAAAAAGATAAACCTATTAGGAAGAGAAGAAAGACATAGTAACAATTACAAAATGTTGGAGACTAAAAAGCTAGCACTGATAACTAATTTAGCAGATGTGCTAAATCTGTGAGATGGTGAGAGAACATAGGCAAACCAACATAAGTTACCTTGCAGATTCTTCAAAAGGCTCAGAAACTCAGTACTAAACCCTCGCAGCAAAGAGATAGGAAGGCAAAATCAAAAGGATCAGGAAAGCCATGTTTTTGAAGGCATTCCCCTTCCTATTTCTCATTCTTGAATGATTAATCCTTTCCCATCTCTTCAAAAGTTAAGAGGTTTATTCTCTGGAGAGGATAAAATAAGGTTTATGAACATGGACTAGACAGACACAACTGCTGGCACTTAATGGCTAGTCACATACCCAATCCTGAGAACTTCCAACATTCTTTTTTGATTCAGCTTCCAGAATAATGCCTGCCAAGCTTTTGCTTTCTAGCACCGTAGCAGTAGAGTACTCCTTGGAGTATATTACCTATACGAGGGATGAGAAAATACAGAAAACAAAACAGAACAACAACAACAACAAAAAACTACATGAGAGGTTGTCCTAAACCAGTCACCCAGAAAATGCTACAATGTTTTCAAATTTAATCACCTCATTCCTCTTGATGATACAAAAACAAGGATTGCCTGACACCTGAAAATAACATCCTCTAACACAATAGAGGCCAAAACAAAGAGAATAGAGCAAACCAGGAGTGACAGCGATTACACAGGGAGACTAGAACAGACACAGAATCAAACATCATTAGCTTCAGAAATAAGCAAAAGTAATATACATGCAACTAGAATAGAATGCTGTGAAAAAGGAACAGTTAGAATGTTACACATACGCATTCATATGCATACACTACACCTGTGGAAATAAAAAAAAATGATAGCAGAAGTGAAAATTTCAATGAAAGCATAAAAAAGATTTTTAAGTCAGATAATTAAATAACTTGTTTCAATATCCAAAAAACAGTACTTACAAAGAATACAGAATAAAATATGAGAAGAAACAATCAATAAAATGAGTCAAGAACAACTCCTCCAATAACAATACAAGAATTTAAAGTTTGAAAGATAACACTAAAAGTGAAATGGAATATAATGAGCTCTCTGCAATATATACCATTATGAAAATTCAGAATGCTTGTTTCGTAGGAAAGATCCTATAAGTTCAGAGTGAGCATAAATGGATGCGCGCACACACACACATCAGAACAACTTTGGGTTTTTAAATAGCATCACAAAACCCCACAAGGCAAGGAATCCAACCCAAGAGTGATGTCCAGTATAGCACCATGCTATAGGTTTAAATAGCACTCAGATGAGAGGAAATTGGAGATATTTCAGTTGGAGAAACCCAAGAAAAAAATGAAACCAATAAATTCCCTGATGGTGATTAACTGTAGAAAATTGTACTGAAAACTTTTGAAAGACATGGGAAAAATCAGCAAATATACACAAACAGTAACATGAAAAAACACACACATTAATCTACTTTAGAAAGGACAAAACCTGGAAAATTTTGCATAGGAAAACTATGCAATAATTGAATACTGGTTTATCTAAATATGACAGGGATGGAGAAGTAGAAGAGAAGGAACTAAATCCTCATCTATTATAAGAGAAAGTAGAATATATTATATACCTAAAATTAATCTAAACACATGTGTTGCATTCCTATTACTTAGAAATGTGTATGCCTAAATGCCAAAAGACTGAAACAACTAAATTTACCTCGAAAGAGGGAGACTAGCAAGAAGAGAAGTGGCACAAGAATTATTTAGAAATTATTATATGCCTTTAGAACTACTTGACTTTTATTCTATGCATATGTATCACTTTGGTAAAATATTCACCAAAATAAAAATGTAAACTTTTTTGGCCAGTTTTGACACTGATCTTTTTACTGTTGCCAACACTTAGAAAAATGAACAAAATTTGCAGAGTAGTCCATTAACTACTGCTTCTATAGCCCTAAAATCTCATCATTTTAAATAAATTCATTTTGTGAAATATGAAGATCTGACCTTACAAAAATAGTTGAAAAACAAGGGCCAATACTGACCAACAGGGACAGAATTGCAATACAGTGTCTAGAATTTACACTGAGTGCGTTTCTCAACAGCAATTCTTGTAGATATTCCATCAGAAAGTGACCTGTCAGCCCTCCCTGTTGGCTCAATGGGCTACACTTAACACGGCACTATATAAACTGGCCGCAGTCTCGTCAGTGCATTACCAGCCCTGGGAGGTGATCCACATGATGCAACGGACCTCTCCTGTTTTGTCTCATCCGCTAACCAGAACAGTAAACTAAAGCAGCGCTTAGGCTAAAGACATCATACATAAGACAGTGACTATTAACTACTATGACATCACTTCAAGAAAACAATGTGATTTAAATCTTCATTACTTCCTAAAATGATCTTTATGTCTGTGTGACTTTGTTGATAAATCATCCCATGTCCTGAAGGTAGGTCTTGGAACATTCTCTCCATGCTTATAAGGAGAACAAAAATCTTGGCAAGAAGTTGTACATGTACTAGCTTTATTTTAACTCTGAGTAGATGTCCCGCCAAGATGCCTTGTTCTGGGCCAAATTTGGATGGGTGATGTATGACATTATTCTCATTCTTGCATCTGATCACTTAGAAAAGCTTGCCTTTGTCCTTCAGTTTCAATTCTAACAGGTCACTTTCTTTTTTCTTTTTAAAGACTGCTTTATTTATGCATACAAAACTGGGGTACAGGCCAGAGGTGCAGGGGCAATGAGAAGGTTCACCAGAGACAGAGCGGAGAGCAGAACAGAAAGATCTACAAAGTACACTGCTGAGGGGAGCAGCGGATGAGACAAAACAGGAGAGGTCCGTTGCATCATGTGGATCACCTCCCAGGGCTGATAATGCACTGACGAGACTGCGGCCAGTTTATATAGTGCCGTGCTAAGTGTAGCCCATTGAGGCAACAGAGAGGGCTGACAGGTCACTTTCTGATGGAATATCTACAAGAATTGCTGTTGAGAAACGCACTCAGTGTAAATTCTAGATACTGTATTGCAATTCTGTCCCTGTTGGTCTTCATTTTCTTTGGTTCATTTACCATAACTCTCCTCATTCCTTTATCCAGACTTCCCATTCTCTTGCATAGTATCAGAAGTTTACATTTTTTGTGTGTGTGTGGGATTCAGGTATCAGGCTTCTAAAGCTAACTCTGTACCCTGACAAAAAGGTGTCCTTGGATGCCTTTGTTTCTGTTACCACACTTACAAGTTCAGTACTGCCTTTCGCTATTCCTGCAAGTCCCATTTGTGGTCTGTCCCAACACCCGACTCCCAAAACCCATTATCTATGGCAGGAGTTAATATCAGAATAATTCATTGCCTTAGGGATTTCTGCCACTCTTGCTGTCTCCTCTGTGTCTTATAGGCTTTCTACATCTCTTTGGAGTTGTAACTTGAATTCGTTTCATCAGACTCCCACCCACACATTGTTTTTACAGCTCAGATTCCGAGTTCTGGCTGGGGAGTTTTTCTTTTAGGTGTCTCCACTGTGTTGTCTGTGGTGGATCTGCTAAAACTATACACAAATCTGGAATAGAAAGAGAAGAACTGGTAACACTGGAATTTTAAACTCTAGAGAGGTGGAAGGATAGGGAATAGTTGTCTCCTGATAAATCCTCCCTTGGAAATGCTGCTAGAAAAACTGAAGTAAATGAGAAAAGAATACTTGATTCTCATAAATTCTTGTTTTAATCAATGTGACTAGAATACATACATTTACTAAATTAAGGCCAAGTCTCTTAAACATTTTGTATATTTAAAAGAAGATTTACATACATGGCTGATGGCATTTACTCACATATTCATTAAACATTTATTAAGCATCTACTAAGATCAGGGTACTATATGTCGACCTATCCTTTTAGATTATAATTCAGCAACACATATTTAGAATCATTACTATTTTTACATATTTTGTACCAGTAATCTGACTCTTGGGAATATGTCCTAAGGTAATAATTCAGATACAAAAAAATAAGTGATATGTAAAATGTATTTATAGCACCACTATTTGTAATGGTAAAAAATCCCTAAATACCCAATAATGTGGCAATTAATGTAACTGAGGCATATTTATTCCAAGAACATTAGGTTTATACTGCAAATGATAAAGACAGAAGTACAGAAAACAGAAAAGAATGTATGAAATGTCAGGGAAAGAAGAGACAAAACTTGTATGAAAGTATGATTGTAACTATGTAAGTACACACTCACACACACATAAAAATTTATGGAGACCAATGGCATTTATGAGCAGTTAATGTTACCGGGTGGTGACATTATATCCTATTTTTCTTCTTGGAATATTGTAAAGTTATTGTAACACTAAGAATAACACTGAGCCATTTATTTTAAAAGGTGTTTTAAAATCTATTTTTGTGTAGTGTTTATTAATGTGTACTGAGCGGAACTCAGCATCCTTTGGTTTTGTTGTTTCAGTTTGATGCATTTGGAAGCATATTGAATAAAGATGTCATGGGAAAAGACACTCTCTGAAACCAGAAGTGATAGGCAGTATCATTCTATGTTCACTGACATGTAGCTCTCTTGCCTAAGCTAGGTCCTTTCCCAACATTCACTTCACTGATTTCTGTGATTTTCCACTATTCTAAATAGCTCTTAATTTCCTTTAATTCTTTTGGGATGCTGAACTTCTTGGAGATCACTTGGAGTAAGGAAAATTCATACCAAAGTAGGTAAAAAACATTTTACAACTAAGTTGCTATGTGAGGTTTTTGTAAATGAATCACTTATTACTATATCCTTATTCCTATATCCTATATCCATGAAACAAATTCAAGTTACAACTCCAAAGAAACGTAAATTCCTATATCTTCTCACCTGTAGAATGAAGATGATACCAGCTTCTCTTAGGATTGTAATGACAATATATGTAAGATTACTAATATAATATTTGCTCCCTAATAGGAGGACCTAATAAATGCGCTTCTGTCTCAATGTTGAAAAAGCACCGGGGTCCCCTGAGTTAAGCTGTGTGAGGGGGTTGCTACAAAATTCTGTGCGAATAGCTGCCTCGTTTGCCTGGCACCAACCCCTGTCCATCACAGGGTGACTTCAAGCTGCATTTATGCCCTCAAAGCAAGTTCCTGAAGAGACTTTTGCATTCTGAATCTCTATTTAAATATAGCAGATACATTATTTCAATGTCATTTCAAGGCCTTCATTTTTAATGCCTGCATATAATTCCAGTTTGGAAAACTTTCAAACAACTTGTGTGTTGTCCTTTCTTATTCCAAGAAATCTCTTGTCTAGATTTTTCATTTTCAAGAGACTTCTGAGTTTTCTAGGTGACCTCAGGTCACATTCAGAAGTAGAACAATCTTCCTGGAAAAGTAACGAAAAAGGAAGTGTATGAAAGAATAAATAGTGGCAGAGAAAGATTTAAAGGGCAGGGATGAGTGAAAAGGAAGAAAGATGGGAAAGATGACTTAGAGAAAGTAAAGGAGAAAGAGAAAGAGGAGGAGGAAAGGGAAGAGTGAAAAGAAGAAGAGGAGGAGGAATAAGAGGAAGAGCAGCAAAAAAAGGGGGAGGCGAATTTGTCATTTTCAGATGAACCATGGTCCACTCTAGATTGAGCATGATAGATGCTTTCTAAGGAAGATAAAGTTTCATTTGGGTTCTCATTCCATTTGGCTGCTCCCAGCATATTATCAACTTCTGATATTTTTGCTCTCAGTCATTCATATTTAATGTTATGGTCACTGGATGTACTGGCATTTGTTATTCTTTATTCTTTCTAAAGACATCCTTACTGCACTAAGGGGGTGAAGGTCCTTGGTGACTGATTTTCTAGGCTTCAAAGGGCTGGGTCCTATAAAGTCATCTCTTCAATTCTTCCCTATTTCATTTTGTTCCTCATTGATTTAATGTCTTTGATTAAAATCAACGTTCTTTTCCTACTTTTTTTTTTTCTCTTAATGCCCATAATTGAATTTGAAGACATGGTCCCTCCGCTACGTGCTGGTGGGACTCCAGGCCCATCTCCTGTATTAAGGAAAAATATGGTATATGGTAGATTCTGAAAGCGCTATCCTGCTATCAGTTGATCAAAGCTTGGCACTACAGCCTGCTCTGGGAGTCATTTGTATATTATGAGCCTGGGACTTGCCATTGCCAACAAGAGGACTGTGAATATAGGAATACTGACAGAGCATCTAGTTAACATTGGATCTGAATGTGAAGAGGCTGCCCCATATTCTATCATCCTAGGAAGCCAAATGTACTACCATGGTGCCGTGGCAAGACCATCCTCTGTCATTATAGCATCTTAGGCCCAGTAAGCAGGCAGAATCCCTCTGCGCCTCACAATGAGTCAGGGTAGGGGAAAAGGTGCTGCTCCGTGAAGGAGAAGGCATGGTCAGTGAAGCTCGGGTGATTCTTAACTGCTCTATTCAGGTACCCTATGGTCTGAGCCAGCATGCTGCTTTTTGGACTCAGAATCCTTATCTGTGAAACGGAGTGATTTTTCATAGAGGCCCTGCTTTTTTACAGAGTTGTCAACACTGAAAAGGTGATGATGGAAGTTAAAATGTATGATAAATAAAATATCCTTCACAGGTTAAGGGAGGAGGAGAATGTTACAGTGGGAGAAAGAACACTGCTTTGGAACCAGGAGTCCTAGGATTGAAATAACAGTTCTACTACCAAGGTACAACTTGCATTTGCTCAGTTCACTCATTCTGTAAATAGGCTAATAGTGCTGGAAACGTTTTGTAAAGATTGGATGAGACAATGGAAGTAAAACTGGGACATGCTTTAAGTAAGAAGTTATTAACATAATTAATTTCCCTGTTGTTTTTATGAGAACTATTATCAGAAGCAATGTTCCCCCTTAGTGTTATAGACTTAATGCTGTATCACCCCCAGATCCATATGTTGAAGCTCAAGCTCCCAAAGGGATGCTATTTGGAGAATGAAGAGTCAGTGTGCAGGATGGAGGGTCTACCTCCTGGGAACTAAGGGAGTAGTGGCTACAGAGACAAGGGAGTAGTGTATTAATGCCAGGAAACATAGATGCTATACTACCAGGCAGCAACTGAAGATGCAGAGTAAAAATACCTGTACACCTAAATGGGAGGTTTGAGGACAGTGGTATGTTCTGGCAACTGTCAGAGTGGCATCTGTGTAATGTGGTGATTGGCAACTTGAGCTTGAGACATCTTGATGAGGAGCTAGAATCTACAACTGATGGGCAGGCCTAGATCAGTTTACCCGTGTGTCCATATAGACCATGCTATTCTCCATAGCATGTGACTGTGGCAATACTTGTTTCATCCCTCCAGTGGCTCAAAACCAAGATTATAACTGAATGACATCCTGCCATTAACCAGAATTCAAAGTAACTGAGCCCATGTAATAGAAGCAAGAACCCCAAAGCAAGGCTCTATACACTCAACGTGAAGGGAACAAACTCTGGCATGGCACTCATTTTTTATAAAAGATTTATTTATGCATACAAGAATTGGGGTAGAGTCCAGAGGGCAGGTAAGAGGACTCACCAGAGAAAGGAGAGCAGATCAGGCAGAACAGGTAGATCTACTGAAATATACTGCTGAGGGGAGCAGGAGGTGGGTCAGGAAAGGTCTGCCACATCATATGGGTCACCTCCCTGGCTGGGGATGGAACTTGTGCTGAAGTGGCTATGACAGATTCATAGTGCTGCACTTTTAACATGTTGCGCCACCAGGGAGGGCTCTGGCATGTGACTCTATGCCAGCTTTACCTTCCTCCCAGTAGTACATAAATTGACTGGTCAAAGAACCCATATACTAGCGCTAAATCTACCATGATATCATTTGGGATGCTTTAACAGAGGAAATGACCTAAGTTAGGGAGTCCTATAGATACCCCTACCCACAAAGTACCCACAGAACCTCAGAAGGCCTGAACTCTTGGTAATGTTACTGCTGCCCAGTTCCCATCTCCTATCTCCTGCTAGCACTAGTGTTCGGGTCACTTGAAGTGTAGAGGTATCATTTTAAGAAGTAACAGACCTCTAAGGGCCCCAGATAAATAATTGAAGGAGTATGGCCCTCCCTGGTGGCACAGTGGGTTAAAGCACAGCACTAAGAAGCTTAAGTCACTTCCACATGAGTTCGATCCCCGCCTGCCCTGGAGAAGATCCACATGGCGCGGCAGACCTCTCCTGACCCGCCTGCTGCTCCCCTCAGCAGTGTACTTCGTCGGTCTGCCTGTTCTGCTCCCCACTCTGTCTCTGGTGAAGCCTCTCACCCTCTCTGGCCTGTACACCAGTTCTGTATGAACAAGTAAATAAATCTTTTAAAAATAAATAATTGAAGGAGTATATTCCACAACCTGTAAACATAAGGACAATTCATCAAGACAAGAAACAACAACAAAATATACTACTCGTTTCAGCCCATAAAATGAAGAGGCATACCACAAATGATGGTACAAAAAAACCTGAGAGAAATCACAATCCAATAGACCTTTGTAATCTACCTGATGAGGATTTTAATATACAGCTATAACCATGTTTGTTAAAATAAGAAAAACAATGAATGAACAAACGATGGGACTACAAATAGAAAGAATACAAGAATGGAATTAAAAAAATTACCATAACTAACTTTAAAAAATATGATATATAGCTTCAATAGACAAATGCAAATATCTTCTGATAACATGGCCTCAGTAGACAAATGCAAGTATCTTACAGAATTGGTGAGTCTGAATTAAATACAGGCTACCAGAATTTGTGGGATCCAGTAAAAGGGGTTTTTAGAGGGAACTGCAGTACAGGCTGATATGAAGATGTCATAAAACCCCAAATGAATAGTATAATATTCTCTATAAAGCAAACTGAAATAAAACAAAGACCTTAGAGCTGTTTTTTTAGATGATAAATTTGATGTCTTTAAGTTATGAAGAAAATAAAGGGGGAAAAAACAAAAGGAATCAAAATAAAAGAGTAGAGATAACAACAGATAGTATAGAATAACAGGGGATCATAAAAGATTACTATGAATAACTATGCACTAACAAATTCAATAAGCTTGAAGAAAAGGACAAATTCTTAGAATAATACAGTTTACCAAAACTGAATCAGAAGAAACAGAACATTTGAATAGACCAATCATAATTATGGAAATTGAAACAGCAATCAAAAATATCCCTGAAAACCAAAAAGCCCAGGACCAGATGGCTTTACAAATGAATTTTATCATATCTTTAAAGAACTTATGCTCACTTAACTCAAATTATTCCAAAAAGTCCATAAAGAGGGAATACTTCCTAACACATTCTCTGATGCCAACATTACTCTAATATCAAAAACAAAAAGACAGCACAGGAAAGAAAACTATAGATTGGTATTGCTGATGAATACTGATGTGAAAATTTTTAAGAAATGGACTTCAACTAATATACTCAAAGATCATATATTATGACCAAGTGGGATTTATTCTGAGGATGCAAGTATAGCTTAATGTACACAAATCAATTAATTTAATACAGTGTCTCAACAAAAATGTATAAAAACCATCTGATAATATCAAGAGTCAGAGAAAGTATTTGATAAGACACAGTACACATTTATAATAAAAACTCCCACTTCATTGTGGGAATAAGAGGAACCTACCCCAACATTATAATGGCCATAAGTTTTTAAACTTATAGTCAATATTATACTTAATGGTGAAAAACAGAAAACAAGGATGCCCACTGTCACTATTCCTGTTTAATAGTATTATAGATTTTAGCTAGAACAGTCAAAATAAAGAATAAAGAAAAACTGAAAAAGAACTGAAGCTATCGTTATTTGCAGATAATGTAATATTATGTATTAGAAAGACCTAAACAGGGTCCTCCCTGGTGGCACAAGGGGTTAAAGCACAGCATTATGTTGCTATCGCAGACACTGCTGGGGGTGACCCACATGGCATGACAGATCTCTCCTGAACTGCCTGCTACTTCCCTCAGCAGTGTATTTCAGTACATCTGCCTATTCTGCTCCCCATTCTGTCTCTGATGAATCCTCTCACTTCCTGCTCCTCTGGCCTGTACTCCATTTCTATATGTATAAATATATATATTTTTTAAATCCCTAAAGGGTCCACCAAAAATATTAGAAATAATAACAGCTGAATATAGTGAAATATCAGATTATAAAATTGATGTAAAAATCTGGTGCATTTTACATACAATGAGCAAAAAGAAAAAAAATTAATTAAAAGAAAAATAATTCCATTTGCAATCATATAAAAAAAGAATTTAAAAACTAGGAATTAATCTAAAGAGAAGAAATATTTATACAATGAAAAACTATGAGACATTATTAAAGGACATAAAACAGGGCATACAGAGATGGAATCCATGCCATGGATGGGCAGAATTCATATATTCAAAATGATATTCTTCAAGGAAATAGAACTAAAAAAATACTAAAACTTAAATGGAACCATAAAACAAGGATAAAAAGAAGAAAATGGAGATATTAATTTATAGTATTTTAAACTACATTATATAGTAACAGTAAATAAAACAACATGGCGCTGGAATAAAAAGACACATGCATAAATGAAATGGAATAGAAAGGACAGAAATAATCCATGCCTACATCAACATTTAATTTAGGACAAAGAAGCCATGACCACTCTATGGCCATTCTGGAAAGTGATTTGAACCTACCTGAAAAACATAAAGTGGAACTATCATGTGATGTAGCAAGCCCATAGCATAGGGATTTACACATAGAATACAAAATTTTCTGTCCCCAAAATTGTATGTGCTACACTGTTCACTGCAGCATGATTTTTCAATAGAGAGGATTTGGAAGCAGCCTAAGCACCCAGTGGTTTGAATAAAGATGTGATATATCTATACAAGGGACATTATTCAGCTATAAGGAAAAATAAAATGCTAACATTTACAGTGAAATGGAAGAAACTTGGAGGAATTATGTATATAGCAAAGTGAGCCAGAAAGATAAAGTGAAATATTGGACTATTTCACATATTTGTGTAATATAAGCAATCAAAGTATATGAACTGGCAAAATAAAATAAATAGGGATTAGCAGATACTCATAATTGAAATGAGGTTTCTGGAATTAAGAGGGAGGCAGGAGACAGAAAGGGCCAACGTGGTAAGTGGTAAGGGAAAACTGATTAAAAAAAAAATACATGAATTATCTTGATCACTGTTTTTTGCACCCTCTGAAAATGTGTGTCAAAGGCAAGTGCCTGACAATCCTCAGCCCGCTCAGCTGTCATTACCCCACACTACATCATTTCACAGGGTTACTGGCTTACATTCTCCCTGGCCTTCCTCGGCAGGCCTAATTCACTGTCTTCAGTCTTGTTTTTCTAAGTACTACTTGGTTAATATTAAACGCTAATTGCTGACAAAAGGATTAGCCTTCGCTTAGAAATTGGCAAAGTATCCTAAAAATAAAATGTCTGAAGCCAAAAGAATGAATCTCTCATTGCAGAATCTTAATCTTTTATTCAACAAATACTTATTAAATGCCCAGTGGTGGTGTGTCTTGGGCCGGCGCTGAGAATATATAGATGAAAAGACACTGGCCCTGTTCTGAAGAGCTCATAGCCTTGTGAGGAAGCCAGATAATGACAATACAGAGAGAAAAGTGCTCTGAAGGGGGCCGTGGATAATGGGAGAACAGGAAAAGAGCTCTTAGGTCTTGTCTTTGGAATCGGGGAAGTCTTCACAGATGAAGAGATGTTTAAACTCTCCAAAAAAAAAATGTTAAATGTTTTATTCTGATTCTAAATCATATATACTCACTGTAGACAAATGAGCAAAGAGAAAAATATAAAAAAGGAAGTTAATGTTTTTACTTTCATAGCTCAGAGATGACTATTGTTAACATTTGCTAATTTATTTACTGTTTATATTCATATCCACAATTATATTTATCTAATTGTAAAAACTCTAACATATATGCTCCCAAATAAGATCATTCAAAGTATAACTCTTTTCATGTTTACTATAATTATCTTCACCTTGTTCTCGTGCTCCCATTCTAAGTAATGGACTTTTGAAAAAGGAAAGAAAAATAGCATTTCCACTTAAATGACTATATGGCTTAAAATAGTTTCTCTTTTGATAAATGTTTAATCAATTCAAAGTTCAAACTCCATCTGTATTCTTTTCTATTTTCCAGAAGACTCCTCCACCTCTGCCTTCCAGGTACCAGGATAAAGGAATCAGTGCACCTTCCTCTGGGTCCTGTTGACCTCCCATGAGAGAGCACATGTCCTGCTCAGTCACTGGGCATCCTGCCTGGTGTCCCCTGAATCTGCCTGGTCTGGGTGTGCTGATGGCAGCGCTGCTGGGGCCAGGACTCTTATCTAGATGACTACATCTTTTACCCTTATCTGGAGTTCAAGCCTCTTCAGGCTCACTAGTCCTGGAGTGTTCTCAACTTCCAGGGGAGCCACCTGTTTGGGACAGGGAACATGAATCCTTAGTGGGGGTTCTTCAGAGCTCTGAGAGTCAAGGGAGGGGAGGACAACTCAGAATCCACTGACAACCCTCCCAATTATCTGCTAAGTCACTTCTCTGTATTAAACGTCATTCTGTTTGATATACAAACCTGTTGAAGCTACAGGCAGCAATGTGCTCCTCAGTTGAGCTGGTTTCCCTCTCAGGTGTTTCAGTAGTAAGAAGAGCAGTCCTCAGCCTGGATTTATCACTCATCAGAATGAAACTATCTAAAGGGCGCACATGCACTGGCATTGCCAGTTCATAGAAGGAGAGGCTACTGTCAGATATGACCCTGTTTGAAGGAGCAATTCTCCACCCCCAGTCTCCCACACTACAGCCTACAAAAGACAAGGGAACAAGCACTTAGCATGCAAACAATCCCCCCTTCCATGTCTTCCCACCCGACCACTTTTGGACACATGACACAGAAATGGTTTTACTGAGAGCTGGTCCCCTCCATGGAAAGCCATGAAGGAAAGGCCTTGGATAATAAATGCTGATGTAAGGGTCAAATAAGAACTCAGAGAGGAAGGTGAATAAGACAGCAAGCAATTCTGTGTGGGACATTCTGTGCAGGCCTCCAAATTAAATAGAAACAATGGGAATTAATGAAAGGTTCAGAGCAGAAATTGTGAAATGGTTCCTGGCAGCAACCTCAATGTGCTCCACTCTCTGTCACGATGCCACTGTCTGCGATTTATGACTTTTGTTTGTACTGAGTTTATTTATTTTTTAAGCTTTAGAATTCCAAAAGATAAATCAGAGTTCAAAGTTCTTTGTAGAAGTAGTAGCAGAGCGGGAGAGGGAAGGGTTCCCCAAAGTTACCATCAGTTCTAAGATTTACCTAATGAATGAAGAAATGGCTCATAAAGAATTCCCCATGACTTGGCTGCAAGCTTCCTCCTTTTTACTCCCATTGTGTTTGCAAATCTCCCTTGCCACTGACACCACCTTCTTTCTGGCTGACTCCTAAATGTGAAAATAACTTCTTCGCAATCCACAAAGCCCACAGTTGGTAAGGCTTGGCTCAAAGCCTATGGGTTCCCTGAAGCCTCTGATTTTCTCAGTCTCTACCTGACAACAGTCTCCACTTCTCTGAACCGGCACGACCTTGGACCCAGCCTTCATATAGTTTCGTTCCGCTGAGTGCTGACACAAGGCTGAATAATGCTCATCTCACCACTGGAACAACTAAGAGGGAAGCCAATCTGGAGCACATGTTACCATCTATAGCTTTATCAGGGATTCACTCCTTCAATCATCACCAACAAAGTGAAGGATACAAGCGCTCTTGGAGCTTCAACAATTTTTCTAAGGGCATCTGGCTTGTGACTGGCTAAGGTGGGGGTTGGATGTGGTCAGATGTAAGGGTCAAACACGAACTCAGAGATGAAGGGGAATAAGACAGCAAGCAAGTCTACGTGGGTGGAGATCTTGGTGTTCCCACTATTCATCCTACCTCCTTGATACCTGTATGTTTTCACAACTAGGCCACAAGCCACCTGTGTCCCACCTCCATTTGGTAGTATTCTGCACATAATACTTGCTCAATAAATATTATTTAGCTAATTGGGATTGTATGCCAATTCCTTTAAAGTTGTATAGTATTTTAATCTTTTGAAAGTGTGTTTAATTCTTAAAAGTATGTTTACAATTGTTAATTTATTCCCTGTGATATGGATGTTCATTAAAAATTCCTCATCACACATATTTTTGAAAAACAGCCTTGAGAATAAAGGAACTGCCCCAAATTACAAACTAAAAACCATGGTCTTGATACTTCATTTAGCCCTCCTATTGAAGTAGTATGCACCAATACTGCAGAGATGCTTCTGCAGGAACTGGGGCAACTACTGCTTATATACTAGACCATGGTTTATAAATACATAAACATATACAGATGCTACTGTTTATATAATGTGTGTATATGTATATGTGTGTGCATGTATGTGTATACGCATATATGTATATATGTGCATATATGTATACATGTGTGCACGCATGCATGCATGTATGTATATATACATACATACATATATATATATATAGGTTAAGGTATTGCAGTAGGTTCCTACTTCTGTTGTAACAAATTACCACAAATTTAGGGACTTAAAACAACACACATTTATTAATTTACTTTTCTAGAAGTCAGAAATTTGAAATACCTTCCACTGCATTAAATTAAGGAGACAACAAGACTGCTCTGGGGACTGGGAGAAAATTCCATTCCTCGATTTTTCCAGCTTCCAGCGTTGACCCACATTCTTTCTTTCCTTACCCCTCCCTCTATCTTCAATACTCACTTTACTTTTGTCACTGTCATACACCGACACCATCATTCCTGTCTCCCTGGCAGAAGAATCCTTGTGATTACAATGGACACATAAAGATATGCCAGACAATTCTCCCTATTTCCAGATTTTAAACACATGTGCAAAATCCCTTTCATCATGTAAGGTAACATATTTACAGGCTCAGGGATTCCGATATGGATGTTTGTGAGGAGGTGACTGTTACTCATTTTACCACAGAAATTACTGATATGTTGGTAAATGCTAATAGTGTAGCAATTATTTTTTAAGTGTCTCCATTTTCCACAGATAATTGCTAAAGTAATAATGGGTGAGAAGCATGTTATCTATTTACTTTAAATATTCCAGAAAAAATATGTGGATGTTTAATAACTTAAAATAAGTGGAAGGGATTGAATGCCACAAGATGACAAAATGTTTGGCATTTCTTTGATAATTACTAAAGCTGAGTATTCCGTACATGGGGGTGCATTTTGCTATTTTATTTTTTCTATTTCTGTGAATGCTTGAATTTTCCATGATATCTTTTTAAGCTTTTAAAGCTATCATTGAAGTTTGCTGTGTAACTTCTCTAATCCCATTCTCTTATCCTCTGCCCCAGAATGGTCATTACCATGCTGAAATTGGTATTTTATACTCCCTTCCAAAATTTTATAGCTTTACTACACATACATTTCTTAAACAATATACAGACTTGATTTATACTTTTTTCTTCAAATTTATATAAATAGCATCATATTACCAATTTAAACAGAACTTTTGAGATTTATTCATGTTGATACATGGATAATTGTAGCTCATTCTTTTTTAGGTAACAAAATATTCAACAGTATGGCTACATCTAAATTTATCCCTTATGTTGATGTGTATTAAAGTTATTTTAAAATTTTAGTTACCACAAACAATGCTGCAATAGACTTTCTCATAAATATCTCCCTATGCACATGTGTGAAATTCCCTCTAGGATACTAAGTAGTGGAATTGCTAGTTTGTTAGGTAGATGCATCTTCATCTTTACTACATCTTGCTAAATATTTAATAATGGGATGGTTCCAACTTATATTTTTCAGCAGTATATGAGATTTGCCATTTATATTCACATCTTTGCCCTCACTGAGTATATTAAATCTACAATTTTTATCAACTGAATTTTAAATAGTATCTCATTGTTTTAATTTGGAAACTCCTGATAAAGAGTGAAAATGAGCAGCCTTCTCATCCGTTCAGTACCCTTTTACTTTTCTCTTTCATTAACTCTTCTTTAAACTATGCCCAGTCTAAAGTTTATCTCAACTTCATTTGATTTTTAATACTACTTTTGTTTCCAAGATTATATTTTACTTTTGCTTTGCCTTTAGGCAACACATTATTTTAAACTCCCTGTAGATTATATGATTAATTTCATTCACAGTAGTTTTTAAATCCTATTTTGATGGTAGACAAATGATCTTGCGGACTCTTTCTTAGGTTTCCTTGCTGATTCTGAATTGAAGTGTAATGGCACAGTATGAATAGTGGATTTTCAGTATATATTTTTAAAATTTTATACACACACACACATTATATCATTAATCACTTTTGTACAGTTTGCTTTCTCCCCTAAAATTCCCACCACCAAGTCACCAGTGAACCATCACCACAGTGTCTTCCCATCCCTATTTTTTTTTAATTTCCTTTCTCTCTGTGCACATCATAACCTAGTTTTTCCCAATGGCTCTTTCTTGGATCCCTGAGTTTTCATGCATCCCTGAGATTCCTCTCAGGGATTTTAAGACCTTCTCATCATGACACTTTAGGGTTTCTTTTCCAAAGTGATATTTAGATCACTGCAGATTGTATTATGAATTAGTGTGATGATAAGATGTGGAGCAAATCCTGTTTGTGAATCAAATCCTGTTTGGAGATATCCTGCTCCAGTGAATTGCAGCTTGCTAAAAGTCAAAAGCTCCAGCTTTTTCCAGGATTGTGGGGTTATTCTTCTGAGTAGTGCAGCCCTACACAGGCCTCAGGCTTCAAGAAGAAAGTTTGGTTTTAATCCCCTTTTTCCCATTGAACAGTTCTTCATTTTTAAGTTCTCTTGTTTCTAACTTACAAAAATGTTTAACCAATTTTCTAACCCAGTTCTGACTTTTTAATTTCTTGGTTTCAATTGTATCTGTTATCCATGTGAGCCTGTGGCAGAAAGGATGCCTGGGGTCTGATTCTACATAGTCACTGTAATTAGAGAGACAAGTTATCTGTTGAGGGAGTTACCATTTTACATCAGTGCATGTTATCATAGGGTTGTTGTGAAGGTCAGATGAGACAGGATATGTAAAATGCTTTGAAGGTGTGATTCTGTCTTCTTAGTAATGTTGCTGATAACTCTAAAGAAGCTCTGATTCCCATTGTTTTGTAAAGCAGACAAGCACATGTATAGGCATAAGCATGCCTGCATTCATATTCCCATTAGAAAGTTAAGGCTCTAGCTAGCTATGCCTCTGTTTCTCTTCTGTTAGTCTATTCATCCATCTATCCACACATCTATCTGTATTTCTATCTATCGCCTTTTTGTGTGTTTATATTTCTATTTGAAAGTCTATACCCTTGATAATGGGATCTCCTTTTTATTCTTAATGTTCTCAAATGGCATTTGATTCTGAGGTCTCACTTCTCTCTAGTCTTGGAATATATTTTCCTATTGTTCTCTTTTAATTTCTCCCTCATTTGGTTTTTGTTTTCTATTTGTTAGCTGTTGGCCTTTCTTGATTGACTTGTACTGCATTCTCTTTGTGACTCCTGGTCACCTTCTACCTTTTGATTGGTTGGATTGTCTCAGCTACCTGGTGATCCTTGATCATCTTTCCATTATTTACAAATGAAGGAGCATGCTGACTTGCAAAAACCTCAACTAAAAACTTATTAGGGAAAGCTTCCCTTTTTGGCTTTCTGCCCATCTCGAGAACATTGAAAACCACCTCTTGCCCCAGAGTCATTCCAAGGCTTCATACCAAGAATAGCCCCAACATTCCCTCTAGCCTGTCTGACTTAGTTTCCCTTCTCTCCAGTTCATCAATTAACAGGATTCTGTCTCTCTTACAGTCCTTTTGAAATTTATCAAAATCTTTGCTACTGATGCACATACCCTTCTCATTCTCAACATATGAAAAAGGTGGGCTTCAATTTATGTTTCCTCGGCTAACTGGGGCTTAGGAAAGGGAGTAAGTGACAAGTAGCCTAAAATGTGCACTCAATCCACCACCTTGCAAAATCCACATGATGTTCTAAGAAAATCATTCTGGCTGCTGTGTGTAGTGGGTTGAATGGAGGCAGCATTTGGAGCTAAATGTCTAGTTAGGTCTATTTGTTTCAAGTGCAACATAATGGGACCAGGTCAGAACTGAGAGAGTTAAAAAGAAAAGAGAGTATAGTAGAAGGATCAGGGTACATTTTGAAAGCAAGACAGACAAGGGTGTTCCTTTCCCTTCTGAATGTTTCTGGACTTGTATGAGATGCTGAAATAGAAGGTGTCAGATAATGAATGTAGGGAAGTAGTAGGGCCTGGTGAACAGAACACTGGATTGGAGTAAATACAATTATGAAGTTGAAGTAGAAGCAATTTTTTTTTTATAGACTGCCTCACAACCTCTGCTTCCTCATCTACAATGGGCACACTAATATTCACTTACATTAGTTAGACAACAGAATTCCCTTAGCATATCTTACAGATAAAGAGAGTTATGGGCCCGCCTCCCTAGTGGACTAGGGGTGAAGCCCAGCTCTTTTACTGATACAGACTGAATTTGATCCCTAGCCATGGAGCTGACCCACATGACCCAGCAGACCTCTCCTGTGTCATCCGCTGCTGTTTTAGTCAATCTGCCTGTTCTGCTCCTCACTCTCTCTCTGGTGAATCTTCTCACATCCTGCATTTTGGGATTATACCCCAGTTATTCTATACAAATATAAATAATTTAAAAAAAAAAGAAAAAGGAAGTTATAAAAACACAAGTAAATTAACCTGGAAGTGGATGCTGTTGAGAATCAAGCCCAGGCATCCTTCCTCTCCCTCTCTCTTGCCCAAAGAAATGATTTATCTCATGTAGCATCACCTTTGATGTATGTCTGTTGCAACTTTTTTTAATGAATACCAGCTTGAGGAAAGAGATAGTCTGATTGGATTAACTTGTTAATTATTAGCCCAATGGAAGGGAAAACTTCCCAGCAAGTCACCAGTTGCTGACCATTAACAGAAACCTTGCTTAGGTCACATGCTCACCTTCACTCACTCAGGGCCACTTCTGTGCGGAAAAGAAGTTCAATTCTGTTTACCTGGCCAGGGGGCACTCATGTAGTAATATAAAAGGGACTCACAAAGACATAAGTTCCATGGCTTATGTTCCACCACTTTCTTAGGTTGGCACGTGAATGGCAGATAAATTAAAACATTCAGGAGCATAGCTTTAAATGAACCCACCTCATTAAAAAATACCTACCTGTATTATACAAAAATGTGTCCATTAGTGATCAGCCTTCACAGCATCCCATGTTATAGGACATTTTGATTAGCAAAAATTAGCCTAATTGAAGTTTATGTAGGCCTTGAAATACATCTAGGAATAAAGACTGGAGAGACCAGGAATTTGCAGGAACTACCTTGTTTCCTTGGGTTTGTTTCTTTGTGAAAAATCTCTATTGTTGATTTGGTGAGCTGAATCAATTATGCCGATACAAGCCTACTTCTCTTTAATTTTCTTGAAACTCCAAGGCAAAATATGATTTATATTTTCAGGGCCATGACTGTTCAATATCTATTTCTAAATCTGTCTGGCTAAAAATGCATATGAAAACAGAACCTGTAATACTGTCATTTACCTAATAAAGGCAGAATTCTCAGTTTTTTCCACCATATGCATTCTTTTGTTTGGCTGCAACGTAAGTGCTATTTTCTCTGCTCCTTTTTAACTTTTAATAAGCTTCCTTTCTGGAGAGTGTGGATAATGTTGTGAAAGAGTAGCTAAAACATATTTTCGAAAGAAAAAGTCCCCAACTGAAAAATGATCCAAAAGACGGGACAAAGAAGAGAGGTTCTAAGCCACATTCACATACATTCAACTATCTTAAGTGCTACTGCTTATTTGACAGGAATTGGGGAAGAGAAACAGGCACCATTTTTTTATGATTTTGCATTTTGTCACTTAGTTCTTTTAGCACTGTCTCATTAACATCTGCACTTCTGTAGGAAATGAAGGAGTCATACAGGAGAGAAAACAGATGTGGGATCTGAGGACCTGAGACCAGGCACCAGCATTGCGTTCCCTCCATGGGGACACTGGAAGGCTCTGCCCCTTTGTGCTTCAGCTATCATCTCCAGATTATGGGGCAAGTGTGCACTAGACCACGGCTTCCAAAGGGACCCAGGCCTGACATTGCTGAACTGGGAATCACATGATAAAATCATGAATGCCCCTTTCCTACTTTCTTTTTTCTAGTATTTTCTACTATTGCAGAAGGGAGAGAGCCTCAGTTTGGTGTGAGTACCTCTTGAAGGCCACTCTAATCGCTTACCATTTTCTTTTTTTAACAAAGTAAACCTTAGCCTCAGAACCTTTGGCAGAACAGCAGTACCTACCTAGAATTTAAAAATCGTGCCTCCTGACAACTATCAATGCATTTGATTTTAAGGTTACCTTCTAATTATGCCAAGTGATCCATTTAACAGTAGTAATACAGTGCTTTCTTTGAAAATAAAGTTTTAAAATTGTCAATAAGTACTATTATTTGTACAAAAAGCAGATGGATCCTACTGGAATTGTCAAATTACATGTCAATAGTAGAAAACATACTGGTGTAGGTGATCACCAATAGCTTCTGTAGTTCTCAAAATGCACCTTTTGTACCCTCCGATTACCATCGCTACCAATGACATAAACACATTTACAGAGAACAACCCCCTCCTTCACCCTCCTTATATGATAATTCATCTGGCTCTTTGTTTCCTTGAATCTTCATATAATAAACACAGGAACAACTTGCAGTTCATGACATTGGATTGTAAAAAGAAAGTGAGAAAATAATTTTTGAAGAGCTTTAGGAAGGGCTGTAGACTCCTACTTAAATGTGACAGATTGAACACACATATTTATTTTGGCTCTCAGAATACAGATAGTAAAGGAATAAAGCAGGTTTAAGCCTATGAGTACAAGGAGAGTGGGATGGGAGAAAATTGGGGACCAAAGATGCTAAAAGGTATTTTGGAAGGTGGAAAACTTGTGGATGAGGAATAATTGGAATGTAAGTATCTCAAAAGGAACACACAAGTATAAGGCCAGCTGATTCCAGCTTTAGAGCTTGGGAAAAATGCAGGTATTAGAGATACTGAATTCCTCTAGAGACGGAAGGATTGAAAATGGGACCATTACTGGGAATTTTGCTTTAAAATTTCCTATCTAACGCATAATTCCCCAACCTTGCCCCACTGACATTTTGTAGAGGAGAATTTTTGTTTGGAGGATTAGGATTGTACTTTAGGAGGTTAACAGCATCTCTCACCTCTCTACTGACTACATTCCAGTAGTTGTTTCTCCTCAGTGTGACCACAAAAAAAAAAAAAAAAAGTGTCTTCAATAATACCAAATGTTCTTTTGGGGCAAAATTGCCCTCAGTTGAGAACCGCTAGCCTAAAAGCTTGAGGACCTTTCCCTGGACCTATGCAAACAAGTCTGTATTGCTGTTCTACTCCTAAAAGGAAGCACAGGTTTATTCTGCTACACACTGAACCAGAGAGGCTCAAGACCTAAAAGCAGAAGCTCAGACAAGGAGAGACTGCAGTGACAATCAAGGGTGAGGCATTGTCTACATAGAGATTTCAAGTCCTTTTCTCAGGACAGGATGGTGGAAGTGCCAGAGGAAAGAGTGACAAGCAGTAGAGCCTCCAACAGGCAAGAACAGAGAGTATTTACCTTGTGAGATTCTGCAAGTGCTGGAAGAGATCATGTAGGAAACCAACTCAAGCAAAGTAGCAAAGGAAAATAAATTCTGTCTCCTCCTCCTCTAACCCTAGAAGTGGTGATCTCACTGCTTTTGCACACAATATAAAGTTAATTTTTAATTTGGGCCTCTTTGATGGCACAGGGGTTAAAGTCTCAGCACTATCAAGCTATGGCCAGCCACTGCTGCACAAGACCAATCCTGGCTGGGGAGCTGACCCATATGGTGCAGCAGACCTCTTCTGTCTCCTCCACTGTTCCCCTCAACAGTGTATTTCAGTACATCCATCTGTTCTACTCTCCCCACTGTCTCTGGTGAATCCCCTCCTGTACCTCTTGCCTACACCCCCGTTCTTGTATGCACAAATAAATAAAAATAAATCTGAAAAACATAATTTTGAATCTGGCTCATTGTCTATTATTTCATATGGACTAATTATATATAAATTTTGTTTTATTTGGTTATACATTTCAAGACAGGCATTCATAAGACATTATAACACAGTTTAATGTGTTATAATGTGCTATAATGTACTAGCTTTAGTGAGAGCTCTTAACAATGTAAGCATATGGTATGTGGGATTCTATTTGTACCTTTGACTTGAGCCTGCTGAGAGTGGATACTACCGTCTGTCAGGAGTTTTGTGTTTCCCTGCTGTCAGATCACTTGGTGATAGGACATAAAAAGCTAAAGGCAGTTATTAATTCCAGGAACAAGAAGAAGATAAATGAGAAACTAGATGTAATCATAATATTCTATTGATAAACTATGGGTGAATACAATAATGATGGGTGACTATGGAAGAAAGAATATGTAAAAGGGAAATGATACTTTATATCTAAGTGGAATGAAGAATAGGTAGAACCAGGTAGACACATGTTAACAAAACAAACAAAATCACAGAATGTATTTTTTTTAATACAGGAAGGTATCAAAACCAATAATGTTTACCATCTATAAAGACAGGCAGAACACTGGGGGGTTATATGTGCTACCTTACTTAATTATGGTGAGAGTTCCAGGAATTGTGTATCATAGACTCATTTTACAGATGAGAAGACTGAGCAATTTAACTGGGAACAGGGAAGTGCCACCATACTGTGTATGGAGTGACAAGCCTTTGCAACCTGATCTCTCTGTGCCTCTCCTATATAAAGTAAGAACACAGATGAAAACAAAGATTATAATTATTTGACAATTTCCTCTCATAGGACTATTGTGAGAACTTATGATTCAATATGTGTAAGGTATTCATAAAAGTGCCTAACACATTGTAAATGCTATTATTATACCAGGCATCCCACCAACAAAAGTAGAAGGAAAATAATAGGAAACATTTTCCTGAAACTTTTTTTTCAACTTATTGGGCCTCTCTGGGCATTACTGACCACGTGCCCAAGGTCACACAATTATTCATTAGTAAAGCTAGACTTTGAATGTCACTCTGTCTTCAGAGCTCAAATTCTTTCTAATCTGTTGCCTCCTAATAGTTAATGAGGAAAGTGCTAGAAAGGCCAGCTACAAAAGCAGAAAATATCAACACTAGAAAACAGAAAAGGGAAATGAGGGTGGTGACCAGTGAAGGAGTTAAACAATATGATGTTGAATTAGATAGAAAGGGAAGTGTGATCTATTAGGATAAAAATAAGATGGCAGCACAGGTAGGAGAAGGCAAAAAGATTACGTTACTGAGACAGAGATAATACCGAACAAGCTCGCGTAAGTAGGACATTATGATTGGCAGAAATGAATTTAAGTAGGGATGGTCTCGGGAGAAACACTTTCCTCAGTCTATGCCATAGCTTACTTTAACTCTTAGAATGCCAGCAGAAAGATCCCAGCTGGATTTTCAGCATTTTCACCTTAGGAAGCGCTCACTCGACTATACCTCATGTACTCTGCTGTGTGAACAGCCACACTTACATATTTTTTTTAATAATTCTGTGATTATCAGTTTAATATCCATCTCACTAACTAGACTGTAAGGTGTCTGAAGGTAGAGTTGATGTCTGTGTTGTTTACCCATATTTAACCCAGAGTTTACTATATACTGGAGGAAGGAATAAAAGGAAGAAACATATGTCTTGATTTTTTAAATAAATTATAACTGAATGCTATCTCAGAAGAGCAAGACACATAGAATTCATGGGAAAACACTTTGAAATAAATTAGCCAGTATCTTTGGTATAGGAAAAAGAATGTATAAGCTGGAAGAATCTCAGAGACCATCTATTCACCCACTTATTAATTGTATGCAGAGTGAGGTACTAGCAACTAGAGACATTGAGAAGGAAGACATACATAATCCCTACCCCAAAGGAAAGAGCTATAGGCTCAAGGGGAGAAGGAGACGGTTCAATGCAGTATAAAGTGGTGAGAGAGATGGTGTCTAGAAGAACAAGAATTCATTCTTGTGACTATTCATTATTGGCTTTGTTCATTTTGTTTCTGGGGACTACCACTACTGCACAGTACTCAGACTTTCCTAAGGAATAATGGCGAGGTAGAGTGTGCAAATCCTTCCTTCCAGTGGGCTTGAGGTCAGGCTGGCGCTGTTCTCAGGCAGCCATTGCACAGACTCAGCCCCCCTTTCTCCCCCCAACTCTCAGCTGCTGCAGCTGTTTTCTGATTGGAGTTTAAGGATACATAAGTGTAGCAACAAAGAATCACCAACTCTGCCTCCCAAAGGTAGTAAAAATGACCCCCTAAGAACATATCAGCTACTCCCACCATCTTTTGTTTTGTTTTTAAAATATAAAAAAAAATTAACATGTAAGATGCTGGAAGGAAGTACTTTGGTAATTTGTGCATTTCTTTAAATGGAGTATCTCTTATTTAGAGCTCACAGGACACTGGAAGCCAGGGAGCGGAGGTAACTTGCTCTAGGCCATAGAAGTTGATGGCAGAGCTGGGACCAGAATCTGGCAAATCCCAGGCCAGTGTCCCACCTTCCATCACAGCAGTAATAAAACCTAATGAGCAAAATACAAATAAGCCTTTTAGTTCAGCATGCATCCTATGATAGAAGGTTTCCAAGAAAACGTTAATTTGGCTGTTGGACGTTACTGGCAGTTATGGCACAGCCTGAGAGAGGAGGAAAAGCAAATGCTCTCAAATGGAAAACCTGCATCGATCAACCAGTGGATAGAAAAGAGGTAGCTTTTGAAATACTAGTGCTACTTCACGTTAAGAATATTCAAGTATTCCCTTTGGCCTGTCTTCAAAATGAACCTGAAAGAAAGGCCTTTTTAGAAAGACTAGCCACAAAGAACAAGCAGTAACAAAAACAGTTAATCTTATGTACCAACCCTTTCATTCATTGCCTTACAACACCCCTATGAACTTGATGCAGCTGTTATTTCCAGTTTAGGAAAAAAAAAATTTGGCACAGAGAAGTTACATAACAAGTCACTAAGCTGGTAAAAGTGCAACCAGGACAGATTTGAACTCAAGGAGGACCATTGTAATTTGTGGTCTTTTCTATTCCACATTGCTCTGCGGAGCACTTGCAGACAATACTTCACAACTCACAGATATGACTGATTTGTGTCAACCTAAAACAGAATGCAAGATCTCTCATCTAATGATAATAACTACAGTTTATCGGAAGCACTGAACAGTATACAAAGAATTTTCCACACGCATGCTTTTAAATTCACTCTTACCTCTGGGTTGGGGGGTATAATTAGTCTCATGAGGGAGGTAAGTTCAGAGAAGTCAAATAAAATACTTAGGTCACCCAGATGTGACCCAGAAGACCCAGGGTCTAAACTTCATGTGCTGAGCCCCAGCTTGAACTCCTAGTGCGAGATTTGCTTCTTGGCATTTTCTCCCTTTAATTACAGAAGCAAACTCTGGTAGGAGGGATAGTGTCTCAATGGCATCATCACTTGCTAAAATTTGGCAATTTGGTAGGAATTTGGAAGTACATGACAAACTGCACACCCACAGTAAACAGCAGTTTATCTAGAAAAGCTTATATATATATCAGAAATTCTTTATTTTAATAATGTATGATATTCATAATAATCTGTCTGGAAAATGGTTTAGATTAATTTGTAAGGCCTGAACTAACGAGCCATTTTATTATATTCAAGATTATTTAATGTCACTATTGAAATCAATACTACTTTGTTCAAATTTGTGCACTCCTATAGTTAAGAGAGTTCTTTTGTGGTCATTACCTGATTTTTCACAAAAGGGAGGGTATATTCATGATTATTCCTATTTAACAGAAAAGGATAGAGAAACTAAAAAAGCTAAAGCATATGCATAGTGGGTTAGAAGAGACAGAACTGGAGCTTAATTCAAATCATCAAACCCTTAGGTTAAAGCTCCCTCTTCAAACCTAGCTGTAGCGCCCCCTACTGTGAACACGTAAAATAAAATGTAGACTCACAATTTCAGCTGTAGGTCATAGGTACCCTATCTGGTACATTGCACTTCTTAGAAATCAGGTTATGGTGCCTCTGGCAAGATTCCTGGGCACTAGAGGGTGCTCTCCAGGGCAGGATCTTTATCCTCACAGAGGATAGACTGCTGATATATTTGAACCTGAACCTTCTGGGGAGGATGGGCTCTGTGCAAAATACCCACCACAAAAATGCTTTTGAGAGTTGGGAAGTTGAGATGTTTGGAAGTAAATAAAAGAAATCTGACACCCAAAACCAGATACAGCTTCGAGGTGACTCATAGCTATAGTAATTAGAAGGAACTCAATGTTTGAAAAAAGAGCAGCGTCACCTAAAATTATTTCAAAAATCATACTAGTTTGAATCCAGGCCTCAGTCAGTCAGCACAGATCAAATGTTTTCCTCAGAGTCTTGACTGTCCTTTGCCTCCCAGCCTAAAAAATTCAGGGTGATTAGAAAAGTAAGTAACCAGTGGTTTGGCCACATTCTACTGCCTATTTAATGAATTCTTTAATTGTGTCGTATTTTTTCAGCTCTTCTGCATAAGGGTATCCTGACCTATTTCACAGAAATGAATGGCTTCCTTTATATCCATATTTACAACACCATCTGGTTAGGTTGTCCCTGACCTCTTCCCCTAAGCAGAACCCTTGGGTTTTACTCATCACATATATTGCAATAATTACGGACATGAAGGCTAACCACTGAAATGGGTTCTCATTGAAGCTGAAGTTATTTCCATCCCAAGGATGTCCAACAAAGCGCCTAATCTAAACTAGAGCCTTGACAGATTTCAGCTGAACATATAAAATGAGTAGCAGTGATAAATAATAAAAGTTAATTTTCAGTTAACTAAGGTATCCAATGACTGCTGAGTAATTCTATTTAAAGGAATATTTACAGATAACTCTGTTTCTTATTAGTAGTAAATAATCTATTTACCTCTCTTGCTTCTGTCAAGTGAGAGGAATTGTGAACATCTAGAATCCATTCTTGCTGTTTATAAGCAGAGAAGAGAGTAAGTAATTCTAATCAGTGAGCTTACAGTTGGTTTCAAAATCAACACTTCCCTCTTCTACCACTTTTCACATATGGCATGACTTATTTGACACCATATTGACTATCCTCATCCTACATTCGATTTGCAAGCTGTGCCAGCACAAGAGCAAGTTTGCACTGCTAACTGCTGCATTTCTAAGGTCTAGCATAGTGTAGTTCCTGGCACAAAGTAGAATTCAGTAGACTTTCATTTAATGAATACATAAATGAATTCATCAATTAAGGTTTCACAGGACAGGTGGCATAGCTGAGTTTTCCATCATTCACACCAACAGCGGGGCTTCCATTCCTACTCTATCTGTGGGAATCAGTTATTGTGCTTAACCTTAAACTCATGATAAAGATGAGGAAACTGAGACACAGTGCTCAAGTCATGAGACCACCCATCACTCAAACAAAGCTCTGGCTGATTCCAAAATCAATGTATTGATGAAGGGGACAAGCAGCTATTGGCTAAGGAAAGAGCATGGACAAAGCCCATATGGGGAGGTGTCTAACGGGCTCAGAAGCCGAATGGAGAGTGATATTACCCAGAGAGAAAGAGACCAGTCAGGGGAGTTGGGTGAGGCTCACCTCAGAGTCCTGGACTGACAATGGTGCTGGAGCAGCTCTCCCTCCAGCCCTTTTCTGAAAAGGAGATTTTCTAAAAATTTCTATATCAAAGATTATTTGCCAAGTTTTCTGCTAACCATTGAAGTACAGAAAGGAAAGTTTTGAACACTTTAGGAGCCCAGTTAGTTGAGTTGTGGTAATCAAATTTTACTGTAAAAGAAAATGTCCTAGTGAATGCTTATTTGTAATTAATTTTTCCTAATTTTTAAACAATCTTTTATTCACAGAACAGTTGTAAAAATAGCACATCGAACTCCCATAGATTCTTCACCCAATTTCATAATGTTAACATCTTACATAATTACTGTACAAAGGCTGAAACTAGGAAATAAACATTGGCACAATACTGTAAACTAACTCTGACTATTTGAATTTGATAGTATTTCCTTTTTTTGTTACAAATCTAACCTAGAATTCGATTGCAGCATCAAATTTAGATGTCATGACATCTTAGTCATCCCTAATCTTGTTTTGTTTCCTGAGACTTCCCTTGTTTTTTGTGACCTTGACACTTGTAAAGAATACTGGTCAGTTATTTTGAAGACTGTCCCTCAGTTTGGGTTTGTTTGATGTTCTGTCATGATTAGAATGAGGTCACACATTTTGGCAAGATGTGCTAATAAGCCTGGCCTTCTTGGCAAGTGCATCACAGTGCATCATACCAAGGGGTACATGATGTCAAACCTGACCTTGATCACTTGGTGAAGATGGTGACTGCAAGGTTCCACCACTATAGAGCTACTATTTTTCCCTTGTAATAAACAAAAATCTTGGGGGAGGAACATTAAGCAAGTATCTTTTTCTCCTGCCTTCCCTCCCCCTCCCACCCCCTAATTTTAGCATTCATTGGTGAATTTTGCCTGTAACAATCATTACCCTTGTGTTCTAACATTAATTTTATATTTTCCATATCCATTCTATGATTAACTGGAAATCTTCTGTAAGAAAAATTGTCCTTTCTTCCCCATGTATTTATTTATGCAGTGATCTAGCTATATTAGCATTGACTTACTTATGAGTATCTATTTTAACTATAAGGTTAAGACTATAAGCCTTATTACTTGGTCACACCATGGACGCTCAACATTCATTTTACAATCCCTCTGCCCCACTCTGGACTCAATCACTTTTTCAAGGAAACTAAGTTCCTTTTATTAGAGAGTGGTATTTAGAAACCAAAATGTGGGCAGTAGGTGTGCCTGTGGATGTTAAAGTGTCATTTTTGTAGGTCCTTTCATAGGACAGAACTCAGAGTACATCTATCTATCTATCTACCTACCTATCTTAACCTATGTTCAGACATGCATATATAATTATTTTCATTTTTATCATGTGTATGTATACATCTATCTATTTTTAAAAATCAGCTCATACTGATACCTGATTCCAATCCAATACCACAGGTTCATGTGAACCTTTCCCCTTTTCTAAACAGATGCTAACTTTGAGGACAATTTTGTATTGTATCTAAGCACCACAGCACATCATTAGAATTCAGAAATTCTGCTGTCCTTACTGAACTGAGAAGTATCATTCAGTGCAGACAAGAGAAAAGGTATCCTCTTAAAGTTTCATTGGCCAGACAGCTTTATGTCACCCATAACTAACACAAACAGACACTAACAGGCACCTGTGGCAATTCTAAAGGCAAGCAAAGGTAAAATATTTAACAACACTTGAAAGATCCTTTCCTCAGCTTTTTTATGTACTATAGTACCTTAGATTCAGGGCTATGTTGTTCAGAGAAAAGAAAGATTAGGAATCCCAGAAAGGACTCTTGCCTGATGCCAGAAAAAACAAGACCTTTGGGGATCCTTAATTTAATGTGACCTGATTTAGTCTCTCCAGATTACAAATGTACTTCCACACAAGAACTGAAGCACATTTCCAAAAGCACTTATGTCTGTGCTTCCAGAAAATCTCCTGCTTTGGAAACCATAAGAGGCACAAAGGAGAGGGAATACAAAGGGAAATTAAAGTCTTTTAGTGTAATGCATGAGAAAGAGGACATCAATAAAGTAAATGTCTCACTGGCACAATTTCAGCAGGACAATGCATTAAATAAGAATCTACTATACCCTAGTCTTATTGGGGACACAGAAAAACAGAGTATTACTTTTATTACAAGACACACAGGGTACCATGTAACAAAGAAGATAAAGAATGGAGATATATAGCTGCACGGCAAGGGATATTAAAGATGGCCAACAATGTTCCAGAGTCCAGGATGAATCAAGGACAGAGAACATGGCTGTGTTGACACCTTGGTCTTGAACTTCTGCCACCAGAATTGTAGAACAAGACCTTTCCTTGTTTCAAATCACTCATTTTGTGGTTCTATTTCATGAAAACCATAGTAAACTAATATAGAAGACCACAGATTACTGGGATTTTGATCTGTTGTCATGAGAAAGTAGCAGAGGAAGAACAGGCATGCCTAGGTATGACATGGCACAATCCATGCTTCTACGAGGAGGAGGCTGGAGTGAAAGACGCTGATTATAAAGTGTCAGAGATTTGATGCATATGGAAGCAGCAAGAATGAAATGAAAGCAAAAATGGAGAAAAATGTCAGGGCTCTCTAACAGACTCTGTAAGAATGGGGGAGAATTCAAAAACAGTTTCTTGTTTGGGTCATCTCCTAGCTGTGTGACCTGAGGTCAACCATTATATTCTCTGTTTCTTTTGTCTAATCCACCAGTGAATCCCAACATGATGAGTTTGGGTCACTGAAAAACTAAGAGTGCTAAGGGTATATGCTTGATCCAAAATTCTGATCTAATTTTGACTTGATTCCCCCTTAACTTAAAGCTTGGTTGAGTAGTATATATGTTAACAGTGATGATGATGATAAAACTAAAGAGCTGAACTAATCATTCATGTCCTTGTTTTCTTAGCATTTGTGTTTTGGTAAGAAAATGCAATCCTTTCATCTTCTGTTAGAAAATGGACACATGATACATTCAGCATTCTGCCCAAAGAGCTCATCTCCTTTCTTCCTGCTCTACTCCCTTGATAGTCTAATTTTTAAAACTTTTTCTTTGTCCCTAGCACACTTCCTGCCGTGATCCCAATTACACATTCCTCACTGTGTCTACATTGCCGACAGGAAGGTAGAATGGGGCCTGTCTCAGCATTAGACACTGGAAAAAAAAAATGACCTAAAAACTCTTTTAAAAAAATGCATTCAATATTTCCATGTCTTTAGAGATTTAATACATTTTTCTTTTTAAAATATATTCAACGAGGAAAAAAAGGGGGAGGAGGCAAAGAAAGAGGGATGAGCGCATGAAAATTCAGAACTATGGTACAGACTCCCTCACATAAAAGCAATAACCCTGACATCCTGGTCAGCCTGTCATCAAACGACGCTCAAGATATCCAGGTACTTATACATCTTTATTTTTTAAAAACAAGACCATATCCTTAAAAGTCCCACAATAAGAGAGACATTTATCAGTGACAGTGCTGTTTTTCAAGCACCTTTGTGTGGAAGCTTAAAAAAGAAAGCAAATTTTAAAGTAGGTGTCAATGAAAACTGTTTACAAGGCAGAAGATTGCACCCGGCAAGAGCTTTCTGACACATTTATCACTTCATTCCAAAGCTGGGTGGGAAAGGGCAACCTTCTGACAGCTGATGGCTGGTAAAAAGGATGAAGAAAGTGTCAGAAATTTTATGAATCTTCTGCAGGCAGTTGTAATAGTGAAAATGATCATGATTCTTTTCTACATCCCCATTCATAAATCTCCGTCAGCACTTGAAGATAACAGTGACAATCTATTGTCGTCTTTCAACATAAGGTACCATTGTGGCAGCTTAACTTGGAGCCCAGGGTTGTACCTGAAATTGGAAGCTTTCCCAGTACAGTATATACTGATAAGATGCTGGAGAGAGAAAGTAATGGGAAAAGAAGCTGGAATGGAGCTGGGGGTGGGTGGGGGAACAGAGACACTCCTAGCCTGAGCTCTGTAGTAGCCAGCAAATCATTTAGCACTTCTGTGATCTACTTTTCTATCAAATAAAAATAAAAACAGTTGCTTTTCTAATTCACAGGAGAAATGTGAAGGGAAAAACAAGATACTAAGTAGAAAACCATGCTGGAAAATTGAAAGCACTGTATTAATATAAGGTAGTACTATTCATGTTATTGTGCTTTTATGGTGTGAAATGTTCAAAAGAGAAGGATCCAACTAATTATCAGTGCATGTGTAGCTTAAAAAAGATATTCTGTGGGTACCATCAGCTTAGGAAGAGAAGCTCACACATGTGTTAACAAAGCTGAAATTTGACATGTGCTCACTATTCTACATTGCTAAGCTTATGGTTTTTGATTAATAAATATTTGTTGATAGAGGGATTACTTTTAACACATTGTATAATAGTTATTTATTTCTGTGTCTCCCTGACTAAGATAGTGATGATGAATTACATTTATTTGACTTACTGCTTTTTCCCATCACCAACTATAGTGTCTATCACAAGATTGGCATTCAATAAATACTTATTGAATAGATTTAAAATGAATAAATGAAACAATGGCAGCTGTCTCCACAATTGTGGTGAGTCAACTGAATTAACTAGCTGAGTAATTCATTAGCTAACTAATTAAATAATTAGAACCAAGACAAAGTATACCAATCAAGACAACAGGATATTGACAAATGGGGAAGCAAATTGATTCATCGAATGAAGTATAGAATCTAGAAATAAATATGCAGTCAAATAGTTTTTGACAAAGTATCAAAACAATTGAAGGAGGAAAGAAGTATTTTATAAATGATGATTATAACCACAGGATATACACAGGAAGAATGAATCTTATTCCTACCTCACACCACATAAGTAAATTACAGTGTATCACAACCTGGAGTTGAAACTATAAAGCTGAAGTAAACACAGTAGAATATCTTCATGGCCTTGGGGGAGTAAGAAAAATTTCACTGAGAAGTCACAGAAAGTGTTCATTTTGAAAAGCAAAAATGACACACTGGCTCCACTGAAATGAAAACCTGCTCAAAAGACATAGTTATGGGCCCTTCCTGGTAGCACAATGGGTTAAAGCACAGCACTATGAAGCTGTCTGCAGCACAAGTTCGATGCCAGGCCAGGAAGGTAACCCATATGGTACAGCAGACCCTTCCTGTCTCACCAGCTGCTTCCCTCAGCAGTGTACAATTGACAATGTCAATCTGCGTGTTCTGCTCCTCATTGTCTCTGGTGAATCCTCTCACCACCCCTTGCATCTCTGGCCTGTGCCCCAGTTCTGTATACATAAATAAATAAATCTTAAATAATAAAAAAAGAGACATGAAAGTAAACCCATAAGCCTCAGGTTGGGAGAAAATATTCACAACACAAATATCTTATCCTTTTATAGATACTGTTCTTTCACTTCTTGTTCCCACCAATAGCTTCTTCAAGGAATGATTACTAATTGCCTCTTCCTCATAATGTCCCACAACCTTCTCCATTGTTGTGTATATACCACAATCCGGTTATTATCCTTTCCAGGGTCACCTAGTTATGAAATAATCATAAAATATTCTGTCCTAATTTCAGTGGTCTTCTCTCTGACCTTTGAGACGAGTGGCCATTCTCTCTTGGGTGTCAGTGCTACCATTGCCTCCTCCCTCCCTTCCTTCTTTACATTATCCCTATCAGGCTTATTTGGGGGTATTTCTTTTTGTGTTCTATAGTCACTGTTTTCTTGGGACTGTCTTTTTGGATCTCTTCTTCAATCTCCTGGGAACAACATCCCAATACATAATTGAAAATGTTCTTATAAAATGAGAATTACTCTGGCCCTCCCTGGTGGTGTAGTAGGTTAAGAGTGCTGCACTGCAAAGCTGAGCCAAGCAGCAGCCGCCTCAGTGTGAGTTCAATCCCTGTCTGAGAGGTGACCCACATGGCGCTGCAGACCTCTCCTGACCCACCCGCTGCTCCCCTCAGCAGTGTACTTAGTCGATCTGCCTGTTCTGCTTCCCACTCTGTTTCTGGTGAATCCTCTCACCATCGCTGCAACTCTGGCTGTACCCATTTCTGTCTACATAAATAAATAAATCTTTAAAGAAAAGATAATTACTCAATCAATATTGATGAGTGGATTTCTCTCATGAACTCCAAGCCTGTATACTCTACTAGATATTTTTTCATACTGTCATGTGTGTCTCAAATTCAAGGTGCTCATCACCACCAAATATATAGCATAATCTTTTCTCCCCCACTCCCAAATCTTCCACCTTCACTATCTTCAGTTTCATTAAAAAATAATGCCGTTGCTGGGCCCTCCCTGGTGGCGCAGTGGGTTAAAGCACAGCACAAAGAAGCTTAAGCCACTTCCGCATGAGTTCGATCCCCGCCTGCCCCTGAGGTGACCCACAGGCGTGGCAGACCTCTCCTGACCCGCCCGCTGCTCCCCTCAGCAGTGTACTTCGTCAATCAGCATGTTTGCTCCCCACTCTGTCTCTGGTGAATCCTCTCACCGACCCTGCATCTCTGGCCTGTACCTCAGTTCTGTATGAATAAATAAATCTTCAAAAAAAATCTTTAAAAAATAATGCCGTTGCCAAGTGATCTTATAATATAGTAATTCTCAAGTCCTATAGATTGCCAAGTATCTTTTTTCAGCTTAGTCCCATCATATTCCATTTCTATTGTTACTGCTTTAGTCCAGTCTTTCACAATATTTTGTCTTACAAGAGCTTCCTAACTCTTCTCCTTGCTTAGTGTCTAAAATCACTTCATTCCTATACTTTACACTGCTTGCTGCAACATTGAGCTTTCTAAAACACAGATCTTTTATCACTAGCACATTAAAAATTTTCTAATTGTTTCTTATTACCTTCAGGACAAACTCAAGTGCTAGCCTGAGGTTTTATGGTTATATATTTATTTATTTATTTATTTATTTATATATGTAAAGTTACTATTGCATATTCATTGTGTTCAAAGACCTGTGACTTCATACTATCCTATGCCTTATAATATTTTAGCTCTACCATTTAAAGTATCTTGTTCTTTTATGTACATGACGAACTTAAAAGTATCCCCAGAGACACAGTTCAAGGTCATCTTCCCCTGGAAGCCTCCTAACCCTTACATCTTATTCTGATATTCTTCAAAGCCTCTTGCTCCAGTACATTGGCCTTGGTAGAATACAGTACTGCAATCATCTACTCTGTGTTTGTCTACTTTCTCAACTAAACTAAACACTTGGGAATTTACAGTAACATGGTAGATTTGCTGACTGGAGGTCAACTTAGTCTCCCACTTACCAGCACAATCATCTTGGGAAAACTAGAGGCATCTGGGAAAGGTCTCTGAGCTGCTGGCTATAATCCCATTTCACAGTATTATAATTCAAAAGGATTAGATGATATGAGGTATGTAAAGCACCAAGAACTGTCCTAGTTTCTGGTGGATGGCTTACAAATGTTAATTTGAATAGTATAACTATCACTTCCAGTGATGTAAGCCAACTCCTTCTTCCTGAAAAAGAGATCAGGAAGTGCAATATATTACAGGAGGGGAAGCACCCCCTGTGTGAGAGAAAAGTATGCAGCCATTTGGAAAATCAAGGCTCTACAGATTAACCACATGTAACATATTAGATAATGAGCAGCTAGAGAGTCAAACTGACTGTAATATATTCATATTTCTATTCTTGAATGGTTGAAATGACTCCTGTAAATCATGTCAATCTGAGATCTGCTTACTTTCAGAAACATGTATTCCTCCACTAAGAAACATCTGCTATATTGACTATGCAAGATGTGATGGATAACACAGAAATGAACCAGGCATGGAAAATGATTAGGAAGAACACAGGAAGGCTGGTCAGAGAACTTTAGTTTAACTCCTGACTTTATCATTTGCTAGCTATGTGATCCAGGGCAAATTTCTTAACTTCTCTAAAATTCACTTATATAAAATGGACATAATCTAAGAAATGCTTTCCTTAATTTGAATAATAAGTTAAATAATATAAGGGAAAATTTCATTATAAATTTTGAGGTGTGACATAAGTATAGGAATTACTACTGATGTCCTGTTCTTAAGCTATTTAGAGTCAGGATAAGACATATCACAAAATGCAGAGTTTACTGGCCACTGGGTTTGGAAGGTTTGGAAGGGCTGAAGCTTGCAAGGAACTTTTCTTAAATTTAACTCTGCTCTTTCTAGTAAAAGGTCTTCTTTTTTTTTTTTTTTTTATTTTCCTTCATATTTTGTTATGGTCTGTTCACTTTTCCCTTTTTTTTTTTTTTGCCTCATCTTTATGCCTTTGCTCTCATTATCATGTTGAGCAAAGCAAATAAACCTCAAGTCATATGGTCATTCCACCCAATTACACTTAACCAACCTTTCCAATCACAAATCTTCTTCCTGGGTCTGGCTTCTTCTGAAACCAGCCACTATAAAGACTGTAGCCAGAAGCGAAAGGGGTGGGGGCTTCACACTAACAGAGGTTCATGGTCACAAAATCTATTGCACAGTCCTGTTAAAAACGTGAGTCTGTGACAAGACTTTTCTCCATTACATTTTCATTTGTCCTAACACACCTGGGAAAAGTGTAACTAGAAACTCTCAGAGAATGAAGTATCAGAGAAAACGTGTTCAATTCAGCTGTCTCTGAATGTGATGGGGTTTGTGGATATAATAAATATAATTTTTTAAAGCCTGGAGTGCTTGATTAATGAAACGAGGCTTCTTTCTACTATCTCATTTACAATTTAATTTAAAATGTTCCATTTTTTGCTTAATATTTTATTAAGAGATAATATTTTATTATAAGGGATTATTTTTTTCAATTAATATGCACTTATAATAGATTTTCTGCATTCTTTAAGGTAATTTTGGGTCCTGGGGCCATACTGTTTTTCCCCTGGTAACGTAACTCTGATATTATAATGAAAGTAAGTGGGAATGTATGATTTGGTTTATATTAAATGACTTGTGAATGTAGCTATTTCAGAAATGAAGATAACCCTGCATTTCAACTTGATAGAACCATATAAATCCCATTAAACCTGCAGTTTAGGTATAAACTGCATATATACCCAGTGTTAAGGAGGAAGTCCAAAGAAGGCAAGCTCTAGAAATTTAACATTTTTTTTCCTTTGAATTTGGGGGTTTGGTTCAGATTAGACCTTTTTTTTTTTTTTTCCATGAATGACCTGTGCGATCTTACAGGTGCCACCAACACACTTGGATCCTGCCATGAAGAATCAGGAAGACTCCAAAGAGGAACAGTTCTGGGTCTGCACAGATAGTGCCAAGAAAGTTTTATTCCATTTTGTCTTAACATAGTGTGTTTCTGCAAATCATTTGAAGTAAGAATTGTGTCGTTAAAGATAACATACTATCCAGTAGAATTTATATTTTGTTTTTAATAAATATAAATCTGGAATGTGTAGAAACACTCAACTTAGATTTTTTTATTGTCACAAAAATGAGTTGTCAAAGGAAAAGAGATGTTTTTGTTATTGATATTTATAATTTTATACTTTGTCTATTTAAATGTTCTATAATTGTGGAGCTCTTGTTTTCACAGTAATTAACTATTTTCTCCAATAAATAAAAGATAACATGTTATCCTAGTTTGGTCTTCCAATTTATGTCAGAAATTATTACTAAGTAAATATCTTGAAAAATTTCATTTGCTTCAAAACACCTACAAACATAGGATAACATAAAGAAAAAACTTTTTAAGGTCTGACCAAGTACACAACAAAGAGAAAATGTAGGCACCAAGCAATAAAAGGGGATGGGGATTGAGAATAATAGTGTCATAGGGAAGCTGCTCTCAGATCTTCACTGTCTCTGTGTCTTGTACGAGGACATGAGACAAAACTCATGACTGTGCAAGGTTGAAATTAAGACTCCTATACAGAATCAAGACCTTTAAAAAGTTGTTTACTTCAATGAAAGTGTGGGTAGGAAACATCAGCCCACTGACAAAAAGAGAAACTTGTTAACTGGGTGTAAACTCTGGTGAGAATAAAAGAGTTCTTGAGAATTTGTGGGTTTATTTCTACACTATCTGGATAGGAAACATCAAGCCAAAAAATACTCATTTACAATTACTGTAAAGCAAGTATCTTGCAGAAAAAAAGCAAATTCTTTCTGCAAGACTTATCTTAAAATGGGCTTTGCAGCATTCACAATCACAACCAAAAGAAGTAAAATCTGAGAAACCAAATTCACAAAACAAACCAATATGAGTAAGCGTTGCTGAAGCCATTACTATTGTAAAGAAAGGATGAAAATATGATAAAATAATTTAAAGAAACATGGAAGGTTAAAAGATCAAATCTAGAAAACATCAGCATTTCATAAGAAAAAGCTATGGAAAGTGGGTGAGGGGAATATTTGTAAAATACTGGAAAATATTCAGATTGATGAAAGTCACAAAATCTCACATTAAGGAACAAAAACAAATTCAAAACAGAAATCTATATCTGTAAATAAAATTACCAGTTATTCTCAATCAGAGTCCTTATATCAACATAGAAATCAAAATATAGTGAAAGGGCCCTCATCGGTGGTGCAACGGGTTCAAGTGCAGCACTATAAAGCTATCCACAGCCACTGCAAGCACGAGTTGGATCCCTGGCCAGCGAGATGACCCACCTGGCGCAGCAGACCTCTCCTGTCTCCTTGTTGCTCCCCTCTGTGGTGTACTTCAGTCAATTTGTCTGTTCTGCTCCCCACTCTGTCTCTGGTGAATCCTCTCACCCCCCGCACTTCTGGCCTGTACCCCAGTTATTGTATGCATAAATAAATAAATCTTTAAAAAGATATACAGTGAGATAGTGTTTTCAAAACTGAGTAAAAATTTTACTGTCTATAAATAAACACCAAGCAAAACTATTTTTGCAAATGAAATAAAGTTCCTTTTCACACAAATAAGCTGAAGTTAAACGGTGGCACAGAAACACTAAAGGAATATCTAGAGCATGCACCTTAAGAAAAAGAAACATGACTCTAGAAGGGAAATATGTCTCCAAAAAAGAAAGATGAGCAAAGAAGCCACTTCCAGACCTGAAATGCTGGGATTCTGTGTTCTTTTGTGTGTATGTAATCAGAAGATACTATTTTAGGGTGAGAGAGAAACACAAGAGGAAATAAAATGTCTGCTGTCCTACGTTTAGCAATATTCCACTCTAGGAGGCTTGACACAAATATTCTCCACAGATTCCAATCATCCAAAAGTGAAGAGAAAATGGGATTCATAGGTAACAACCCTCCTCAGCTATAACCATTACACCCCAATAGATGCCACGTATCCTCAGGTACATAAATGTTTATTATATACGATTGTTAATATTTACTCATGCATTTCTTCCTCTATATTCTCTGCCTTTCAAATCAGGTGCACACCAAGTAGGTGTTATATCTCTGTGTAATTTATGCATAGAGAGCTGATCTCAGTATTAGAACCATAAGTTTGAAAGTAGCCTGTTGTAATGCTGACAGTTAGCGAGGTGGTAGTGAAGTGTCACAGGATCCTGCACCACTAAAACCATACCTCTTCAATTGCTGTAATGAGCCCATTAGTGATAAAAAGTATTTTCTTCAAAATGTGAAATATAATTGTATCATTACATAAGGTATCTAAGTCTGTATGTTCTTCATTAGAAACTATAGAAGTGTGGCCAGGGGAAAGTTAGTCAATACGCATAATGACAATCAGTACTGTTGTGATAAGTTGTTTCTCGTCTAAGTTCCTGACCAAATTCTGAAAATGGGAGACAGCATTTTTAAAAATAAGCTCAAACTCACCAATAGATGGGTCTGCAGGCAGTTTTATCACAATTGGCTGGATGATCCTTCAGAGGAGCCAACGCAGCTACCTCTCTCGTCTTGATGGAGACTGCCTCTAGTTCTATATTCATCCCACTTGCACTTTCTACCTAAGTGGAGAAATGAGAATTTGTTGGAATGCATTTTCCAGGGGCATGGTCATTTTGGATTCTGATCCCTGGCCTTTTACCCTTTTTGCTACTCTCTCTTTATTGGTGATGAACAGACTCAAGTCTTTTTTCACATATACCTAACACAATAGGCATTCCTTTCAAGGTATGAAGCAGGCCAAATACTATTAAGATCCAAAATTTGGATTTCAGTTTTAGGGAATGGCAAATATCCCTTAGATTTTAAACCCAAACAGTGGACTTGAAAGCATTATGAGAGTTTTGCCTTGAACATCTTAGCTGTCCTTGCAAGCTAAAAGCAAAATGGTCCTTTGTTTCCCTTATACTTGTTGTTCTTATGTATGTCTCTCTTGAGACAAAGTAATAATTGCTAACATTAAGTGTGTTCTTAATACTTGCAAGTGACTTAATGTGTACTACTATTATCATCATAATATACTATGTGATTCCCAAACATTCTCCTTTTTACAGATGGGGGAAATAAAGAATAGGGATTAAGAAACTTGTCTAAGAAACAGTGATCTAGGATTTCAACCCAAGCAGTCTACTTATATCCATTATTTTATATTCTTCTACTGGAATGAGTGGGTAGGTGGCAAAACAGGATTCTGCTCTTCTCGGGCCCCTGATCGTTCCATGAATAGTGAAACTGCTGATGCTATCCCAACTCTAACCAAGGAGGGGGCCTGGCCACAAGGTACCCACTGCCTCACCCAGAGCCCCACTGTCTTCTCAGCATATCTCAGCCTAAACCACACTCATCTCCCCTATTCCCTGATGTCCACCAGTACCCACATCTTTAAATCAAGCTGACTTAACCCATATCTCAACTGGCTGTCCACTAATTAAAACACCGTAATGCCCTTTGTGAAATCTGCATTGAAGCATTCACTGTGTTCTCATCTCTTTTCCTGCCTCACACTGTTTTATGGTTCAGCTGTGATGTCTCTGTCCAGCCTCATCTCCAGTTCTGGATTCCCCACACGTCCTTGGAGAGGAATACTACACTGGTTTCTGGCTGGACCCTTGATCCTTTCTAGAATTACAGCATACAATCATTACCTAGCTCACTATGTCAAGGCTGTTTTGGATAAATACTTAGAGCCACTGTAGATTCTGAGCTCCAGCTTCTCACATCAATATTGATTCATCCTTAGTCCTCATCTATGCAGTTCAGATCCATGGGCTGTTTCTTAGTCCTCCAGAAATCAACTGACCAATGATGGCTCAATTTAAAAAATCATCCTGAGTATTTATCAAACCACAGTGAGGGGATTCTTAGTAATTCAGAAACTATAAATGCCCTTTTTATATTTTGAATTCCCAGAAGAGTGGGTTTATGGCAGCTTCTCCTTTTTACAGCACTTAGCAATGTGTCAAGAAACATTTGAGAATTAGATGAAAGAGATGCTTAAAGGCTGGGCCTGTTATCAGGGCTCTCGTGGATGCAAGTGGCTAGCCACAATTCAAACAACAGAAAGTCTAGGGGTAAGGTTAGTTGTGAAGGCTCCCAAGGACATATACAGAGCCACCACATGGCTCTCATTCTGTTTGTACCCAGTTTGGGCTTCATTTGCTTTTACTTCCCACAGGCTTCTCCAGTGGCAAGAGGAGAGGAACGAAACCACTGATAAAATCAGGTTTCTTTCTACCAATCAGCTTAGAAAGCCTAGGGAAAAACAAGGGCTTTAGGTGTGACATCTTTCCTCATTTCATTTCCCTTGTACTTTTATGTGGGCAAATTTCTTAGTTCATGTAAACACACTCTATTAGTATGTGAGGATAAAGAGAGCAGATACATTTGACCTGAAGCACCTACTCCTGGGTTGTGAAAAGCCCTGCCCCCAGGCTGGGTGCACTTGGCAGGTGCCACCAGAAGTCACAGGTCTCATCCATCTTCATTGATTCAAATGAATATTCAGAACCTCATGGTTTTGAGTACAGCCTGTCATCAGGCTGCAAAGCTTATCTTCAGTGTTACAGAGGGAAGAATGCTTACAATATAGAGTCAGATTTGGTTTCATATTACAGATATTTTTTTTAATGATAAAAGCATCTGTGGAATGAATTCCACAGCTAATATAAGAAGGTTGACATTCCACCTCTGTTACTAGCCATAAATTCAAACCTCAGTCTCCTCATCTGTAATATAGTCTGTCACTTATTTGTTCAGCAAACATTAACTTAGTGCCTACTCTATGTGAAATGCAGGTCTAAATGCCAGAGAATCATCAGTGGACCCAAAATGCCTGCCTTCCAGGCATTCATTCTCTAATGAAAGAAAAAATAGGTACATCAACATATAATCACATTTTGAACTAGAAAGTGATAGCACTGTGAACAAAAAGCAAAGATAATAAGAAGGTTGGCTTAGATGATTACAATTTTAAGTAGGATAGATCAACTTAGGTATTGAGAAGACATTAAATATTTGAAAGCTATAATGGAATAAATCATGTAGGCATATAGAAGGAAATTATCCATGTAGAACCTAAAATCTGGGCACTTAGTTATCTGTATTCCCACTGTTGTACCAATATGCACCACATGTGCATAACATACAGATATATATACACATTACATGTAGGTATACACACATATTGTGTATAGTATACATAATACATATGTATTCTACATATATAATATATATTATATATATTATATATAATATATTTATAATATCTCTCTTTCATCTATTCATATATTTATCTACCTGCCTTAATATCAATGAGTTCATACTCTCTCAAACCTAACCCAAAAGCAAAAGGTATATTCTTGCCTTTTCTGCCCCGACTGTGATTCTGTACTCCAATAATGAGAAACTCCATTATCCTTAACATATCTGCTCATTTGTGAAAATTTGGAATATATAAAAGGTACTAAAGAGGAAACCAATGATTTTGAATTCAATATTAATTAACAGATTGTTATTTATCTAAAACTTACATGCATTCAAATGTATAAATGTAAACTATACAATATGATGAGATTTGACTGCATAACATACTGTATAAACCACAGCCCTGTCAAGACACAAAACATCCTCAGTACCCAGGAAAGTTCTTGTCTCATCACAGTTACCAGATGATGATCACTACTGGGCATTTTTTTTTTCTTTCAAATAAATTTGTTTTGTCAAGATGAATGGAATCATTTGCCTCTCTTTCTTGGTCTAAATTATTTTGCTCAGCAAGATATCTGTGAGAGTCGTGAAGAATGTACTCTTGTGTAAGGGTACCTTCACTCCCATAATGCTCTTGAGAATCACCTCTGCTGTTGCATCAACCATTAACTTGTTCAATTTACTGTAAACTATCTGCCATGATATGAATATATGAATACACCACAATTTATTGCTGTGTAGTATTTCATTGTATAAATATATCACACTTTGTATATTGTTATTCTGTCGATTAACCCCTGAGCTATTTCTAGTTTGGAGCTATTATAAATAAAAATGTTGTAGTTTTCTTATGTGGTTTTCTGTAAAGTGTGCTTTTATCTCTTGGGTAAATAACTAAGGGTGAAATTGCTATTTAGTTTTAAAGAAAATTGTCAGACTCATTATAAAAGTGGTTATAACATTTATACTCCCAGCATCAAGCTTTTTTTTTAGTTGAAATAACATTGGTTTAGAAAATTACTTAGGTCTCAGTTGTACAGAACTATAAATCAACATACATTAACCACCAAAATTCTAGTTTTCATCTATCACCTTATAGTTGACTCCTATTACCTAACTTGCCCATCCCTTCCTGTAACCACTATTTTGTTCTTATAGTCTTTGATTTATTTTTTTGTTGTTGTTGTTGTTTCTTTGGTTTTGCTCAATTGTTTTGTTTATCTAACACTTAAGAGGAAAATCATTCAGTGCTTTTCTCCAGCTGACTGATATGACTAAGCATACTTCCATCCATTGTATTATTGACAATGGTAGTCTTTCAATTTTTAACACTGAGTAGTCTGTACTGCATATCTTGTAGTGGATTAATTTGCATTTCTTATGAATAAAGATATTGATTGATCTTTCATATACTTATTGATCATGCCTATATTTTCTTAAATGTTCTATTTAGTCTTTTGCATATTTTTATTAATTTAATTGCCTGTTGATTGTAGAGTCCCTTTTGTCAGGTATATCATTGTAAAAATTTTCTCTAATCTGTTGATTATTAATCTTTATGATTATCACCTGACTTTAGTTCTAATGAGGTCTAACTTATCATTTCTCCTTACTTCATGGTAACTACATTCCCTATCTTTGACTAACCATAGCTAACAAAGATAGTCTCCGGTGATTTCTCCTAAGATCTCATAGAGATATTCATAGATACTTAAATATGGTCTACAGCCTTTCTCACATGCATTGTGTGTCTGATGTGGGCTAATGGTTGAGGCTTCCTTTTTTCTTACAGATATACTTGTATAAATACACCTAACATTATGTTTTCTTGGTATTATTGTATTGCTAACAATAGGTGTTTTTAACCTCTGTATTAGTTGTTCTTTTCTCTTATAATAACCAATTTAGCACTTCTTTTACATATGGCTTGTGACGCCACTAACTTCCTTCTATCATGAATGTTACTCTTGTAGAGTAAAGAATTTTGGGCTGGGAATTTTATTTTTGTACATTAAATATCTCCTGTCATATCCTATTTGCTTATAAGGTTTCTACTGAAAAGTATGGAGGCAGTCTAACTGGTGTTCCCTTACAGGTTCTCTTCTTTTTCAATGTTTTTAATGTCCCCTCCTCATCTCTTTCAACTGTTTATTTTCATTTGTATTGGATTATGTGTCTATCTGGTATTATTTTGTTTGAAACCATCTGGGCCCCTTGGATCAGGATTATATTGAGATGATTTTCATTGATTACTTGTTTAAATAATGTTTTTTTAAGGTTTATTTATTTATTTATGCATACAGGGTACAGGCCAGAGATGCGAAGGGTGAGAGGATTCACCAGAGACAGAGTGGGGAGCAGAACAGGGAGAGCGGTGAGTACACTGCTGAGGGGAACAGAGGGCAGGTCAGGAGAGGTCTGCTGCATCATGTGGGTCACCTCTGGGGCAGGAATCCAACTCATGCTGAAGTGGCTTTAGCTTCTCAGTGCTGTGCTTTAATTCGCTGTGCCACCAGAGAGGCCCTATTCAAATAATATTTTTATGGCTTTTTCTTTCACTTCTCGTTCCAGAATTTCCATGTTATGAATGCTATTTCTCTTTAGGTTATTCCATAGTATTCTTAGACTATTTTCATTTCTTAAATTCTTTTTTATTCTGTTGTTCTGTTTTTGTGTTCTTCCACATTGTGCTTTTGAACATACTAGTTTGCTTAATTGCTTAGATTTGTCTTATACTGAGATCCTTTGTTGTGTGTGTGTTTAATTAGGTTATAGTATTTTCTAGATCCTTTAGTTCTCATTGTAGTAGACTCATATTTGCTTGGCCCTTTTCTATTCCTGTTGTACATCATCCTAAGTTTGTTTAATTTGGCAAGTGTTGTTATAATTGTTACCTTGAATTCTTGTTCAGGCATATTCCCAGTTTGTGACATAGTCTTCTGTCTCTTCATTTTAACTTTCTATAGTTTGTGATAAGGATAAACTTTTTCATATTGTTGCATTTCACCTGTTCAGGTAGCCAGACAAATGATACTAGCAAGGGATAATTGGTAGATCAGAAAAGAGCCAGGGCCCTAGGCACTGACCACATAGCATCATATCCAGAGAATGCTAGGGATTCAGGCTTCCTACTGTGTTGTGAGTCCAGTGTGGCCAATCACCCCCTCCTTTAGGACCATTCCATGGCCTACCTGTCTCCTATAGCCTCATGTCAGCTTCAACTTTTAGGTTGATTTTGAAAACTAGATGCAGGGTTAGGTATGGCTTATGCCCAAGACAGGCCTACCTGTCTCATGAGCCAGGTGTTCTGTTTGCTTTACCAGTACAGTGTTGTATAAGTTCATTCATGTTATTTGAACCCAGGTACTTAAATTCTTGCAAGTGAAACTACTGAGATGTATTGGTTGTAGCCCTACAAGAAAGGGCTAGTGGCAAGTGTTTAGACGATCTCAGCCTGAGGCTATAAATAATAGCCTCCATGAGGAGACATGGTAATCTTCTCTGGTTCTTTTCATAGGTTTGCCCTCCAGCTGTTCTATATATTAAGATCCTCAGATTCAAGCTGGTAATTAGCACTTTCTGTAATTCTTCAACAGTGCAATCTGTTTGGGGTACCTATTCTATGTACCCACTTATTCAGTGCAGTACTGGTTCTCCAAAGTCCATAATGTGGGTGTGTGCCCTAGGTCAAGAACTGTAGGGGACTCTTCACAGAAGCAACCCTCCCTGTAGTAAATTGTTTTAGCTCTGTAGTAAACTCTTCACAGAAGCAACCCTCCCTGTAGTAAACTGTTTTAGCTCTGTAGTAAACTCTTCACAGAAGCAACCCTCCCTGTAGTAAACTGTTTTACCATTACAAGCACTGCTGAGTTCAAGTTTCTCTTAATCCCTCCCACTATACCATGCCTTCTAGTGGAGGCTAGAGTTATTTGTTGACATTTCAGCATTTGCTTACTTTGTTTCACTGCAATTTAATTGTAAATATATGGAGGAGTTAGGTTGGGCATCTTCACTCTGCCAACTAAAGGCTTTAGTTTTTCAGAGAAGTTCAAAGTTTACAGCAAAATTGCAGAGCAGGCACATAAATTTCTTATATAGCTCTATAGCCTCTATAGCCTCTTATATACTCCCCTACACGTGCACAATCTCCCCATTTTCAAAATTTCTCATCAGTATGGTCATTTGCTATCACTAATAAACCTACATGGACATAACACAATCACCTGAAATTCAAGTTTACACTATGGTTCACTTCTGAAGATTTGAACACATGTGTAAAGACATGTAGCCATCATGTGAGTATTATACAGAATATTTTCATTGCCCTAAAAATACTTGGATAGAACCTATTCATCTCACTTCCCCACCTTTCCTTACATTTGCTAGTTTTTATTTGATTATTTTTTAAGATTTAGCCTTACATTTAAAAAAAATATTTTATTGGTTTTTATGGAGAAGAATTGGGCTTTAGGCCAGAGGCATATGGGTGAGAGAATTCACCAGAAACAGAGTGGGGAGCAGAAGAGGCAGATTGATATACACTGCTGAGAGGAGCAGCGGGCAAGGCAGGAAAGGTCTGCTCAGCCACAGGTGGGTCAGCTCCCTGGCTGGGGATTGATTCAAGCTGTAGTGGCTACCAACAGCTTGATAGTGCTGAGACTTAACCCCTTGTACCACAAGGGAGGTTGCCTTTCCTAACATTTTTAATGTAATAGTTAGACATACTTTTCTATCAATGCCTAGTGTTAATTATTATCTCTATTGCTCTCCAAAACTGACAAAGCAGTTGGAATGTGTCTAATTCTCTTTTAAGTTCTCCTAAGATTCTATCTGGGAGTAAAATTCTAGATTCTTATGAGTGGTTTTTTGTTTTTTGTTTTTTGTTTTTTTTAAAGATTTATTTATTTGTACATACAGAACTGGGGTACAGGCCAGAGGCTCAGGGGTGGCGAGAGGCTTCACCAGAGACAGAGTGGGGAGCAGAACAGGTAGATCGACGAAGTACACTGCTGAGGGGAGCAGCGGGCGGGTCAGGAGAGGTCTGCCGCGCCATGTGGTCTCCTCCGGGGCAGGCGGGGATCGAACTCATGCAGAAGTGGCTTTAGCTTCTCAGTGCTGTGCTTTAACCCGCTGCGCCACCAGGGAGGGCCGGTTTTTTGTTTTTTTTTGTTTGTTTTTAAACAAACCATTAAGTACAGCTTAATTAGACTCACTGGCTTTCTGGCTCACTTGCTTCTTGTATCTTATGGAGTCAGTAGATCATTTGGTATTCTTTTCAGCTGCCCAGCATCCAATCTCTTTCCCTATATTTTAGAAATTTCCTATTATAATCTAGAACTTATCTACCGCTAGAGAATTTGAATATAATAGATTTCCTTTACCAGGCTGCCTTGCATGCAGCTACCAGGTTTCCCAATCAGTCACCCTCACCACATGGACAGCAAATACCTGTCCTGATGATGGGAGACAGCAACAATAACAGCTCTATCTGGTCTCCACAGGCAGGAGGAGCAGCGTTCCAGTGGCAGTATCCCACTCCATGTGTTTCTGAGATGGTGTCATGTTTATGTATTTGTGATTTGTGTCCACAGTTCATTGTACTGCTATAGATAATTTCTATTGTATGACAATAATGCTGTTTATTTTTCTAATTTGTGGCTTAAAAACATTTGGGTTACATCAAGTTTCTTAATTTTAAAAAGAATACTATTCCCAACAGGCTTAAAACACAAGGTACATATGTTTTTCTTCTGAACATTAAATATCTAAATTCTATCCCAGAAAATTAAATTCAAACATCTAGGGGTGAGGTCGTAACATTTATCAAAATTAATTATCCATTTAAATAACTGATATTTTTATTATTATTACTGCTAAAATTCTAGGCTAATCAACTAAAATCTAATCCCAACATCATCACTGGCCATGCAGTAGAAAGGAAAATATATGTACCCTGAACTCTATTCAGCAAAGGTACTAAATCCTCTCCTCTTTTAGATGATCTGAGAGACCTCTGGTATGATTCTTTGGGCAAATCTTTTCCAATAAACACCATTAGGGCCCTCCCTGGTGGCGTAGCGGGTTAAAGCACAGCACTAAGAAGCTAAGGCCACTTCCATATGAGTTCAATTCCCACCTGCCCAGGAGGTGACCACATGGCGTGGCAGACCTCCCCTGACCTGCCCGCTGCTCCCCTCAGCAGTGTACTTCGTCGATCTGCCTGTTCTGTTCCCCACTCTGTCTCTGGTGAAGCCTCTTGCGGCCCCTGAGCTTCTGGCCTGTACCCCAGTTCTATATGCACAAATAAATAAATCTTTAAAAAAAAAATAACCACCATTAAAGAGAACCTAAAGCTCTCATTCACACTTAAGAACTAATATACCATTGCAAGTTTCATTTTGCTCAGGGAAAGATGCTTTTGTGTAGGACTCAACTACTGTTCACACAAATGGAGAGGATTATAGTAACTGAATTTTATGATTCATCATTCAGATAGTTGAAAAGTTTTTTGTCTTCCTTTCCTCTACCCCTCCCTTCTTCATTCCTTTCTTCCTTCCCTCAATCTTTTTCTTTCGTAATTGATGCCATCTATGCAGCTGTCTCCTACAGATCAGTCATGCATTCCCTGAGAGTATTCTGAAAAAAAAAAAAAAAAATTGATGCTTTGGGCTCATTTGCATTTCTAATGGAAGAGGGGCAAGATGTTCCTTGAGCTGAATCCTAGTACAAGTTGGGCTTGGGAAAGTGCTTCAGGCAATAGTATTTTTTTCAATTCTGTATTGGGGAGAAACCTAAAATGTACTTAGCCAAACACACTGAGCCCCCAGGCACTCAAAACAAAATGTAATCCATATGTTTCTGATTCATTTCACTCACCTCAAAGGCTCTTCAGAGTGGGGTTTTACTGCTAAGAAGTCTTCAAACTGTTCAAATTTTTTTCTTTCTCCACAATAAGGAGTATTCATCTACTGAACCTATTTCCCAAAAGACAGTAACATTCAGGCTCAGCAGTCAGAATTCCTATTTCTAGAGTCCTGCACACTACTGAATATACCCTGCATCTTTTAAGATTCTTTGCTTTAGAAAGAAACACCATAGCATTTTAATAAAAAAAGATCTTGCAAAAAAAGGAAAAAAATATTATAGCAAGGACTGATTTTGTTTTAAAAAACTAGAATTAGAAGGGAGCTAATTTCATATTTTAATTTGGTTGTGTTTCCAGCTCATTTTATATGATATTGATCCACTGAGTATTTTTTTCAATAACATGCAATTAATTTCTTTCTTTCCTCTCTCCATCCTACTTTCTTTCCTTCCTTCATCTCTTCCTCCCTTTCTGTACTTCCTATGGCACAAAAATTTAGGCAATGATATACTCCTCACAGAGAAAATCTTAATATGATGTTGATTCTATTTACTATCTCTTCTCCCTCCCTTCCTCTCTACTCTACTTCCCTCTTTCCTTCCTATAAAACAAAAATTAGGCAATTGTACACCCGAGGTATAAAATATTTTGGTATCAATATAGAATGTGCTATGGATGACCTGGTCCCTGTTCCCCTCGCAGTACCGCTTAATTGGAAGATGTAGCCTTCCAATTAAAATAGGGCAGATCCTTGAAATAGGGAATAATCAGAAATATCATAGAGGAAAGTGAGGAAGGCTAGAATGGGACTTCAGTTTAAGCAGGAATCTGGCAAACATATTTAGAAGATCCAAATTCTGCAATATTAGAATGCCAATCTCAGGGCAAGAACCGATTGCTTTCTTGCCTATTTTATATAATCTGCTGTTCATATTACATGTTATAAAACGCTTTACATTTGTCTTTTCACCTAACGAATACTAGCAAGGAGGGCATATTCAGATGTCTTCTTTTACATCTGCATGCACAACCAGTTGGGACATTTTGATTAAATTGACTGTCATTTCACACAGGGAGCCAATTTAGTCAAGTAACTAGTTAATTTGGTCAGTCTGGTTGAGTGTGCTTTAGAACTGAATTGAATTTCAATTGAATTCAATTCTGTCAATTTAACTGAACTAGTTATAGTTTAAGTAAAATAATTATCTTACTGAGTACTGCCCTCGAGTTTTATTTATTTATTTATTTTAATTGAAGAAATTTATACTGCTGGTCTGGATCTTTGAGTTACTCAGGTCTAATAGTTTCCCAATATATCTAGAACTATTAGGACATATGGCAAATGAAATGCAATTTTCCCCCAGGAACTTATAAAAAAAAATACTAAAAATAATTTTTACTTCACCTGAAAAATTTTGATACACCCATTTTCCCTATTGAATGGGATGCTAGTCATTAAAGAATGGGATAAAACCGACATCGAGAAGAAAAATGTCTAAGAGAAAGCCTGGAGATCACCTTTTAAATCAAAGGTCAAATCCTGTTCTGCAGTATATTTCCAGTATACACTTTATAAGTAAGTAGCCTTGAAAGAAAAGTGTGTTCTTACTCAAGCTCCATATTCTAATCAAAATGAGAATGTGGTGCTTATGTAATGTTTCCAATGAAGTAGAACAAATATTGTTTAGAAATGTACTATTTTCTGCATGACATCCTCTTGTCTTATTATATAAAACATACATATGTAGTTTGGAACTAATCGACAATTCAAAATAAGTAGAATTACACAAAAACATGTTACCAAAATTCCTTTAAAATCACCACATTTACAAAAAAATGTAGGTAGTTAAACGTTAATTTAGTGGACTGGCATTTCCTTGTAACTAAATATAGGATCTAACTAAATTTAACATAATTCTCTGCCCATTCTCTTCTCTATTCTACTCCTATCCCAATATATTTAGCATATAGGTGAGCATTTAGATTCATCACTGAGAAATTTAAGGTGTTGGTGTACCGGCTTATCCCTGTTTTCCCACTATTAGACACAGATCCAGTTACTCTAATGGGCATAGCACACTAGCTTCTACTTGCCTCACCTTTGCTAGAATTCTCTTTCATTTGGCTTATCATTTTTCTTCCTTTAATTCATTTGACTCTTACTCATCTTTACAACCTTGGTTATGTTCCCTTTCACCAAGATGGGTCCACAAACTTCTCCCTTCCTTAAAATATTTTACTGCTACTATTGCACTCTTTATCTGGTAATGACATGATATCTATTATTGTTAGACATATTTCACAAATTTTCACTCATCTTACTCTCACTAGACTGCAATTTCATTGAAGGAAGAAATCATGTAATATGTTTTGGAGAAATACGTGCTAATAAACTTCGATATGTATCATCATTATTATCATTACTGAAGTGTTATTAGAAATATACTTATTTGAGTAACATGCACCATTGATTGATTGATTTGGGGAAAAAAAGAGTTCTACTCAATTTTACAATCACATTTTGAAAAGGATATGACAAAATCATTTCCATTTCATTGAAAAGGAAGTGAAGACCCTAAAAACTGTGATTTATCTCAATTCATACAGTAACAGAGGCAGGATTGATGCATGCCTATTATGGAGGAGAAGGGGAGATATTAAGAGAAATCAAATTCATTTTAATTCAAAGATAAATTTGACAAAAAGGAAGCCATTTAAAAATTACTAGATAGTAGAATTTTGCTGGTCAGCATAATGTGGCACATACACATGCTGATTTTTAATATTATATGTGAAATCTATATAATAGTTCAAAAACAATATTATTTCAATTTAACAATTGCTACATGGGAGTGTATACATCTTAGTTGGCAACTAATATTGGTCACTAAGAATATGCTAACAACAGAATATTTATACATATGATATTAGTTAATTCTCATATGTTCCTAAAAAATAGATGTTAATATTCCTTTTTTATAGCTGAGGAAACTGAAGCTAACACATTTTAAATTATTTACTTAATTAACACAGTAGAAGAGGTATCCCAGACTACCTACATTTATGTAATCTGATTCTAAAGCAAATGTTATTTTTCTAGAACTCTATTCTTAAAGCACATTTTGCATAAAACCAACTCAAAGATGACACAGATACTCATACAATGTAAAGTAGATCCATAAACTATTTCAGTTAAAGATTCACGGATTATATGTTCACCTCTTACTTATTAATTTTTTTTCTCTTTAGATATTATTTATTAGTATCGGTTATCAATGCTTACTTATTAAATTTTTTTTAAAGATTTATTTGTGCATACAGAACTGGGTACAGGCCAAAGGTCAGGGGCGGGGAGAGGACTGCACCAGAGAAAGAGTGGGGAGCAGAACAGGCAGATCGACAAAGTACACTGCTGAGGGGAGCAGAGGGCGGGTCAGGAGAGGTCTGCCACGTCATGTGGTCACCTCCGGGGCAGGCGGAAATCGAACTCATGCGGAAGTGGCTTTAGCTTCTCAGTGCTGTGCTTTAACCCACTGAGCCACCAGGGAGGGTCTACTTATTAATTTCAATTGACATATTACTTATCTCTAAAAATGACATATTAATTTCCAACTAAAATAAAATACAGATTTTGATAATTTAAAACAGCATAAGTCTTAGAGCAAATACTAAAATAAATCAGAAAAAAAAGGCATAGTTAATTAGCCAATAGTGGCAACAAAACGGAATTGTTAACACAATTTAGCCAAAAATAGGTAGGAAAAGATTAAAAATGGAGAATAAGTAGTAAGAGAGTGGATTTAAATCTAAATATATTAATCATTTTATTAAATTTAAATGTTCTAAACAATTTAACTGAAAGACAAAAATTGCCATACAAATAAAAGAACAATTAAATATAATTTCAAAAGAAATCCAGTTTAAAAATATGGTTTAAAAAGAGACATTTTACTGATTGGGAGAAAATTTTTGCACACACCACTGCTAATAGAGGACTGATCACAAAGATCTACAAAGAATTGGTAGGACTCAACAAAAACAAAGGAAAGAATCCAGTCAAAAAATGGACAGAAGAGCTAAAAAGACACTTATCCAAAGAAGAAATACAAATGGCCAACAGCCATATGAAAAATGTTTAACATCACCTGTAATCAAGGGAATGCATATCAAAAACTACAATGAGATACCATCTTACATCAGTGAAAATGGTTCATAAAAAATAAAACAGTAAAAAACAAATATTAGTGAGGAGGCAGTGAAAAAGGAACTCTCCTACATTGCTGATGGGAATACAAACTGGTACAACCACTATGGAAAACTTGTTCAGGTTCCTTAAACTATTAAAAATGGAATTTTCATATGATCCAGGAACTCCACTGCTAGGAATTTACCCAAAGGACACAAAAACACTAACTCACATGGATACCTACACCCCTATGTTTATTGCAGCACTATTTACAATAAGTAAGCTCTTGAAACAACCCAAATGCTCAACAACAGGTGAATGGATCAAGAAGATGTGGCATATATACACCATAGAATACTACCTGGCAATCCAAAGGATAAACTCATATCATTTGCAGCAACATGGATGGCGGGATCATGCTCAGTGAAATAAGCCAGAAAGAAAAATAAAAATATCAGGTGGTTTTAATTATGGGAGGAGTGCAGGGGAATCAAATAAGGGATCAGGAGAAAAATAATTATAATAAATATAAAAAAACAAAATCAACAGGCAGCTATAAATCAGAGACACTCTGCAAGAGAGTGGGAAGAAAAGGGGTCAAAACAGGGAAGAGCACAAGGGACTAAGGTGATGGAACATGGATGAATTGGTGGTAGGAACTATATGGGGACTACAGGTGAGAGGAGAAAGCATACATTGCACAAAGAAGGAAGAATGATGTGAAATATATATGTGTGTGTATGTATATATATATATGTGTGTGTGTGTGTATATATTATATATATAATGAAAATGTGGTATAAAAATGGAAAAAGAACACAAGGTGCTTATTTTGTTTTCTGAACTTTCTTTCCCATTATCTGGACCTGCTAAATTTTTTAATCATGTAGTTTAATGGGAAAAGTATAGGACTCAAAAATATTATCTAGACATTAGCCATTATACCATTCAACAAAATTAAGAAAGAAAAGACTTGCCAGCTATTTAGTGTTTAACTGCATGAATATATATACACACACACATAAACACACATACATACACATAGAGAGAGAGAGAGAGATTTTTTTGTATAGGAAAACAGGAAAGAAATTATTTATATAGGTGTGTTTTAATTTAAACAAATTGTTTGAATAATAAAAATGCTACATATTAATAGTGAAAATAGATATCTTTATATACAAAACAAAGCAATTACAATTACCAATTATTAAGCCATCCATAAAGAATACTTTGATACTTGAGTTATTTTTCTATAATCCCCTCATATATTAGAAAAAGAAGTTATTTTTTAAACTTTTTAAAAAGACATTATGAGTAGCTTTTCCTGTTAGTGTATCTTCTGTAAAAACCCAATGACCATTTTCTATCATATGGGACACTGTAATTACTATGAAGCAATAATATAGCCAATGTATGCTGAACACTGATAATATGCCAGAACCTGAATTAAGAGTTTCACATAGTTCAACTGGTCATCCTTCATTACTGTAACTATCTGAAAATCATTATGAATTGTTACAACATTTTTTTTTTGTATTCACAGAGGGTCAGATTGTCATATTTTGTATTAAACAATATCTTCCCTTGGCATCAGCATGAATTATACTCCTTTGACCTTCAAAATGATGTAGATTTATATTCTTATTTTATATATCCCTCCAATACAACATTCAACCTGTTGAATGTATTCATGACAATATGTCCCTCAACTGCAATTTTTATACATTGATCCAAATTTGACAACACTCTGGTGATGGTTTGAGAAGTTCAGTAATATACTGTAGACTCTATTTTCTTACACGATATCACTAATGTATCCAAGTTTTTGCTAATGTGAGTTATGCTAGGACAAACATCCTTGAACATAAGCAAATTCTATCTTGATTATGCAGTCATTTCTTTGATGTCTAGATATTCTTGCTCACTGCTAAGGCCTGAAATATTCACTAAGATACTATTAGTTAATAAGTGTGAGAGTGAATTTTTACATTGTAGTACACTGGAGCCAGCTTGTACTAGAAGAGCTGATTGTATGTTATATTTAAAATCAGCATTTCCATATAACATATAGAAATCAGCCCTAAGATGGGAAGAGTAAGTATCTGTACTACAGAAAACACTATCAGGGAGATCTTTTACCTTGTATGGCCTGTGACTAAACATATACCAGTATACCCCTGTACTTAATCGATGAGTTAATACAGGTATCTTGTATGCAGAGTGACTCAGTTGGCATAAGTCCTAATCAATACAGTGTTGTCTACCAGCCAAGCAGTATGGAACATTGTGGTGCTGAATATATAGTATGGCCCAAGGTTATACAGCCTGTAAGTGAAGTGAGGAATTCTAACCCTAGGTGTTGTCTGTTCACAAAGCTCATGTTCCTCTGCTAAACTTGTTGCTCCTAGAGAGGGCAGGTTCTAGAAACAGACTGCCTGGCTTTTATTCTTTGCCCAGTTACATGACTGTGAGCAAGTTACTTATTTTTTCTCTTACATCTTTGATCTTCTAAAAAGGAGTAGAAGTGTATCTATTCAGGGCCCTCCCTCCCTAGTGGCACCACGAGTTAAATCACAGCACTATGAAGCTAACCACAGCCACTGCAGCACAAGTTACAGACCGGCTAGGGAGGTGACCCACATGGCACAGCTGACCTCTCCTGTATTACCCATTATTCCTCTCGGCAGTGTATTTCAGTGCATCTGCCTATTCTGCCTCCCCACTCTGTCTCTGGTGAATCCTCTTAACCCTGCACCTCTGGCCTGTACCCCAGTTCTTATATACATATAAATAAATATTTTTTTACAAAGATTTATTTATTTATGCATACAGAACTGGGGTACAGGCCAGAGGTGCAGGGGCAGTGAAAGGATTCACCAGACACAGAATGTGGAGCAGAACAGGCCGACTGATGAAGTACACTGCTGAGGGGAGCAGGTGGCAGGTCAGGAGAGGTCTGCCATGCCATGTGTGTCACCTCTGGGGAAGGGATTGACTCATGTTAAAGTGGCTTTAGCTTCTTAGTACTGTGCTTTAACCCACTGTGCCACCAGGGAGGGCCCAATAAATAAATCTAAAAAAAAAAAAGTATTGTACTTATTCATTGTTATGATGTGAGATTAAATGAAGTTATGAATCCAAGGATAAATGAAGTAATGAATCCAAGGAGCTCAGCCCAGTATCTGATATATACGTGCTCAGAATGTCTATACATTCATATCAATCTTCATGTATGTAGGTAATAGACATGCTCGTATATTATCTAAAAGTTCCATTATTGCAAAACTATTTACCAGTTCCATTTATGTGATCAAGTTTCCTTAAAAGCCCTAAATTAATTCATGGACACCTCAAATACCTGGAAAAATGATTTCATTTGGGAAAATTACCATACTGTAGTATGAATGAATGACTTTAATTTGACTGATCATTAGAAATCTGGTTGTTGTGATCTTAGATAGAGTCTCCTCTGGTTTCTCTTTATAAGGAAGTATGTGCTTTGGACACAATGTTCTTTATATGGGAATATGTGACTGAAGGAACATATCTTGATAAATGGAAAATTAATCTACAACAGCAACTGCTGCTACCAAATCTGTTTAAGTTGAGTTTAATATTCTCAACCCTACTGTCAATTGATAGTATGGATGAAGTTTTTTTTATTATTATTACAAAAGTTTATTTTTACATCATTTTTTCCATCTTGATTATAATCCCCGTGGGTTTCCCATCACCAAATCACCCGTGTGCCACCACCATAGTCCCGTGCGTTTCCCTCCTTTCCCCCCCCCCCGTTTTTGATCCCATTCCTCACTCCACCCCCACAACATGTCTCTGGTATATGGTTGTTCATTATTTTTGTTATTTTCTCGCCTGGTCCATTATACTCCTGCTATGAGTGAAACCATCCATTGTTTTTCTTTCTCTTTCTGGCTTATCTCACTCAGCATGATCTTTTCCAGCTCCATCCAAGTTGCTGCAAAAGACATGTGTTTCTCTTTTTTGGTTGCTGAGTAATATTCCATTGTATATATGTACCACATCTTTTTTATCCAGTCATCTACTTTTGAGCATTTGGGCTGCTTCCATGTTTTTCCAATTGTAAATAAAGCAGCAGTAAACATGGAGGTGCAGGTATCTTTTTCAATCAGTGTTTTTGTGTCTTTTGGGTAGATACCTAGGAGTGGGATTGCTGGGTCGTAGGGAAGCTCCATGTTTAGCAGTTTGAGGAACCTCCAAACAGTTTAGTATGGATGAAGTTTTAAGGTCATGATTATCTATAAGTGAAAGACAGCAACCAATCATATAGAAAAGTGCCTGGCATACACTAGAGCCCTCAGTGTGTGTGTGTGTGTGTGTGTGTGTGTGTGTGTGTGTGTGTACTCTGAAAGAATAGTCAATCAACTTAAAGTGAAAGTTGTAATACATATACAAAAATACACAGGTATAATACATACACATATACACACAGATAAAACAATCAGCAAAACATGCAGACATAACGTAAAATCAAGTTGTAATGTAGATTACTGCTATATTTCTGGAGTTTCATGGTAACTATGATTTTTTTAAGAGTTATTTATTTATGCATACAGGAACTTGAGTCCAGACCAGAGGAGCAGGAGGTGAGAAGATTCACCAGAGATATTTTTACTGAAATATTTTTATAATTTACTTGGTCTTTTTCTGTAAATTCTCTGGCAATCCTAATACTAAATTCAGGAAAGGGGCATACAGACCCAAGAGATTTTACATGGTATCACAGAATCATTTCATGGAAATCAATGGTATCCCTTCTTTACAGTCAAACTTGATAACAAAGAGTTTTTGCTTTTAGACATGAAAATTTATTCATGTCATACCCCAAACTATGATGAGAAAGCCGAAAACAAATCCAATACATGAAATTTCTTTATTATTATTTGTTTCCTAGAATTTGGATGACCATGGAATTTTCTCTAGTGAAGATTCCTTAACAGTGAGCAGTTAAGTTCTGATGACTGATGTCATTTTTTCCCAAGTGGGAGTGGGCTGGCTCAGATTAAAAGTGCCAGCCACTAAGGTTCTAGCCAAACTAATAAAGGACTGAGACCAACCGAAAAGAGACTTTCATTTCCCAAAGTTCCCTCAGTGACTTTTACAGCCTGGTTTTCTACAGGGGTCACACAGTGACAAATCAGCAGTATAAAATTGTAAGGTGAAGTCCTATAAAGATAACAAGTGCCTAGTGTGACTGCACCCAGCCTAGCTGAGACCTCCAGGCAATCAAGACACTTAGGTCTGGCCTGCTCTTCTCACTTCACTGTTCTCTGCTATCTGTGATGAAACTAACAAAGAAAGGAAGCTGAAAACAGTCTCTGACTCCTTCAGTCAAGAAATCAGGAAAGATATGTTTTGTGTCAAGAAATATATGTTGTCTGTGTGTGCACCATAGGTTAAATGCAGTAACTATTTTTATCTCTTGTTCTGATCTTGACTTGGCTAGCTAAAGAGATGGTGAACCACATGGTCTACAGGCTATGTAAACCTGACATCTGAACAATCAGAAAGAGCCCTACAATTTACAGAGTGCTTACTATGTGTTGGAGAATGTGTTCATTTCTTAGTATATACTAACTTAATTTTGTTTTCATAATAACCCATCCTGCTGGTACATTATATTATATCTGAGAAAACTGAAGCTCAGAGAGACTAGTAACTTGGCCAAGTTCATGAATAGATGGCGCAGCTAAGATTCAACTGCAGTCCAGCCTACTTCAAATCCCACACTTTCAGACACATTGTGAACTGTGCCTAATCCACCCTTGATGTTTCTATAGCACTTGACAGTATCTTAAAGTTCAGTCAGGTCAGTGTCTCAGGAGAGCCACTGGACACTCTCCTAACTGTCCCTTTTACAATTTAGGTCCTCTCATCCCTTGGCATTAAGAACCTGGTCTATCATGTTTGATGGCAAATGTCCGTGCTACAGAATGAAGCCTCAGTATCTTATCTGGTCATTTCATTTGTGCTAGCAAGGCTCTATGGAGTCCGAATGTCTGTGACTCATCCTTCAGCTCTAGAAACTCTTTCAAAATTTACTGATCTCCTGACAGGAATGGGCAATGGATTCACAGAAAATGGAAAATGCTGAACCTTTGCCAAAAGTGAAAACCCAAATGAAACCCAAGCGCTTATGCTAAGTTTGGGTAATAACTTTGTTCTTCTGTCTTCTGTAAAGTCAAAGATGTCTCTCTGTCTAGTCTGCAGGTTTAATGAATGAAAAATTAAAGTGAGTCAAACATGCACCTTGTAAGGAGGGGCTGCCGGAGACTGACTTCTGATCTAATAGCCTTAGGATTTTCTCTGACATGGTTAAGCTTAAGACAGTCCATTTAGAGAAAAAGCAGTTAAAGAAAATCTGATAAAAATCTTCTATTATTGCTAAGGCAGAGGTTTTTAAGAGGCTGAGTGGTGAAGTAGGGAAAATGTGGGCTATGGTTTCTATGGGACAGAGGCATGAATCCCAATTCTTCCACTTAGGAACTATGTGACCTTAGGCAAGTTTCCTCATCTATAACACTGGGATAGTAATTACTGACCACAGAGGTTTATTGTGAGCATTAAATAAATTAATCAAGTCACAAGTCACTACTTTTGTCATCCTAAATTCCATAAAATTATTGGATTTTAGAATCAAGAGACTTCTGATACTGAATGCAAGATCCCTGATTTTATTTTATTTATCTTTACTGAGGTAACACTGGTTGATAGTATTATGTGTGATTGAAGGGAATAGGTTCACAGTTCCTCAGATCTATAATGCCATGCCACACCCACCAAGAGAGCACCCATATCCCTTGATCATATACCAATGATTCCCATTTCTCCTTTTAATAGTCTTAATTCTGCAAGGATATCCACTGTCATCACTATTGCTCAACACAGTATTAGAAATCCCAGCAAGCAATTAGACAAGAAGAGACATACAATAAGCCTAAGTTGGAAAAGAACTGAAAGAGTCGCTATTTGTATATGACAGGATTATAATATCACAGAGAATCCAAAAGATTCACCAAAAAGCTAGGAGAAATCATAAATGACAACAATAAAGTGGCAAGATACAAAATCAATAAGCAAAAATCAGTTATGTTTCTATATATAAACAATGTACTAGAAGAAAGGGGGAAAGGAAAAGCAATCCCATTTGCAATCACAAAAAATAAATAAAGAAAGAATGAAATACCTAGGAGTAATTTAACCAATAGGTGAAGGACCTAGAAATTGAAAACTGTAAGTCTCTGTTAAAGGAAATTAAAAAAAAAACACAAAGAAATGGAAAGAGATCCTGTATTTACAGACTGCAAAAATAAACTAAAACAGTCTATATTACATAAAGCAATTTACATATTTAATGCAATACCTATCAAAATCCCAATGATATTTGTTAAGGAAATAGAACAATTGTAAAATTTATATGGAACCACAAAAGATTCTGAGTAGCAAAGGCAATCCTGACAGAAAAAAAAGTAAAACAAAGGTATCACACTCTGACTTCAAAATATTACACAGCAAAAATAATTAAAACAGTATGGTCTTAGAAAAACACAGAAACTGAGACCAATGAAATAAAATAGAAGTCCAGGAATAAATCCGTACAATAGGGCTAGTCAGTCTTTTATAAAGGAGCCAAGACCACAAAGTGGAGGGAAAAAAAAAGCCTACTTAACAAAATGATATTTGGAAACATGGGTAACCACATGCAAAAAAAAAAGAAAGAAAGAAAGAAAGAAAAAAGAAAAGAAAAGAAACTAGATCCATTGGGATTTTGATAGGTATTGCATTAACTCTCTACATAAAAATTAATTTAAATGGATAAAGACTTATATAAGAACTCAAAGTATCAAATACAGGGAAACATAGGAGATAACCAACCAAATCAAAAATTTATAAAAACTAGAATACATCACGACAAAGTAGGATTCATTCCAGAAATGCAAGGCTGATTTTACATCAGGAAAACAAATGAATGTAATCACCATATTAACAGATTAAAGGGGGGAAATGCTCACCTCAACAGAGGAATGACAATATTTAATACAATTTAAAATTCATTCATGATTCAAAAAGTTATTAGCAAATTAGATGCATTGGTGAGCCACTTACATAATAATAATGCAAGTAACAAAGTGTCAGGTAAGCTGGAAGGTATCTGTGGGGTTCCTGTAAGCTTGGCTTTGAGTTTTAGATACATTCAAGTCAATTTATATTTGGAGCAATACACTATCTGAAACATGTTTTTTCTTATCCTGAGAGCAAAACAAGAGTGAGTGAAACACTAAATAGCTACTGGAGACAAAAGACTTAATACTTGTCTTCAGGGACAGGAAAAACACATACCAAATGAATACATATTCTACTTCATGCAAAATTATGGGTGGTCCCAGGACCACCAAACCCTGTAATAAGACTCTTAACATCATGAAGAAGCAATTTATTAAGCTCCAATGCATGTATATAGCTTTTCTCTAAACCCTCAAATACAGCCCAGTCATATGAACCATATAGCACCTCTCCCATTCTCACAGCTTGGGGAAAGAGGAGAGGATAAGGTGGTGATAACAGAAGGCAACATCACACCAAATATTATAATAGTCCTGCCAGCCCTGTCGTACCTGAGAAGTGTAGTTCACACTCACAGGAGCAGTGTAGCAAGTTACACTCCTCTGGCACCTCCTTGGCAGGCATGTAACTCCTAAATGACTTAGCAAAATCTGTAACTTAGAAGTCCAGAGCGCTCATTACAGCTGAAAACATTGTTAAGTACCCTCTGAGGACCCTGCAAACTTCATGGTTCTGTGAGATCTCCCCAGGTGCCCTTTCATCAAATGCCAGTTCACAGGGCAGGCTAGCCCATCCCCAGCAACACACAACGAAGGACCCTCAGCTAACAAAGAGTGTTCTATGCTGCATTTTGTTTCTATTTTATGAGGTACTTTTGGAGAGAGTATCCGATGCAAAGTAGATAAAGTCATTCTCTGTTTAGTTTGTGCATCTGAGGTGGCAGATACCCAAGTAGATGAGGAAATCATCTACTTGATATCAGTAAGGAGAGAGGTTTCCAACAAAAATCCATTTCCTGTGATAGTTCTTAGCATCATACAGCCTTGTGAGGTGCAATGCATATTCCCTGTAAGTCTTATTAAAGGAGATGAAAGCAACATACCTGGACTGTGACTGACACTCAACCTAGGGACATGTTTCAGCCCCCTTCTTACTGATTTATTCTTTACTGATCTTCTCTCATCCAGTGTGACCAGGTCTTCCCTATCCTGTGCCTTGAGTTCTCTCTCAGTGGATCTTTACTGACAGCTTGGTCAGGCAGGAACTTGGGTTTCTCTTGTGCCACTGCTATTTTCAAAACCTGTTCTTGTGACCTCCGGTTAGTTATGTACCCCCTTGTTTTCGCTTCTGAATAGTTGTCAGATCAATTTCTTCACTCCACCTCCAATCTATGGCAGTAACTCTCCCCTAATTTTATTTCTAGTCATGTTTGATTCTAGTCCATAAATCCCTCACCAGAGTAAGATTTCACCGTGATTATTTCGCTTCCCCTTGTAAACATCCTCTGGAAGTTACCCACAACCTATGGATGAAAATACTAATTTCTTAACATATATTTTAGACTCTATGACCTGACTCCATTTAAACATTCAAAATGTCAACTCTCAGTACTTCTTTGAACTCATTCTTCACCAACAGGATTCTTCTGGTGGTTTCCAGTACACCCACCATGCTATGTTCTTTCATCCCCATTTCTCTGCTCAGTCTGTCTCTCACCTAATGCCCTGCTCCCTTCTCCATTTCTCATACTTTGTACTTCAAGGCTCTTCTCAGGTGCTATCTTCTCCACAAACCATCCTGGCCACCCACTTCCCTCTCTGCCACTGCTTCCATGAAACATTCTCGATACTTCTGCCATAGGATGCATCATATAACAATGAATATTTTTCTCTATCACTAGGCTACAGAGGGTCAGCCACTAGACTCTTGAAGTAGGTCCTAGGTACCACATTGCCTGAATCCTCCAACAGGCTTAGAAATAGGTTCAACAATAAACAAGAGTACCAAGCACTTGCTACATTTTACCTACAGGTAAAATGGCAGAGAAAGTCTATTTCAGGGGGTAGCAACAACTACCTGGATTCCTTCTCCTGGGGACTGTGAAGTTGTCTGATAATATGAAAAGTAGTATGAATGGTGATGCCTGCCTTCGGGAAAAGATAAGTGTCCCACTCATGCTATTTTTGGATAAAAGGAAAAAAATAACAATACTGATGGCTCATCTAGGTCATCTAACACTACACATAAGTCACTGCAGCTATTTTTATTTTTGTTGTTGTTAATACTAAACTTCTTGTTACTAATCCACATGTCACTGATGATACACTGATTCTCAGAGACATTTTGTAGTAGCAGAAATCATTATTAAGGTAGCAGAATATTAGGTTAAGCTACTGAGTCTTCCATAAGTTAGGAATCTAAATCTTGCTCAGCCTAACTTAAAGTCCCAATTTCCACTCAGTATATCAGGAAGTGTCTTCGTTAAGTCAGAGCTATGTTAGCCAAGTTCAAACAGACATTGGCACAATGATGGAGACAGTCCCTGACAATGCTGTGCTGGACATTATCCCCTCCTGAGGCCAGCAGCCCTATCTGAGAGTTTATTCAGCACCCCTCCTCTCACTGCTCAGGCTCTGAACGCATGGGATCTTTCTCTGGACTCCTGGTCATACCACCCTGCCACCCACTGAATGATTTTCCATGGCTCTGCTGAGGCCACACCCAGCTGGTCATGATAGATCTTTCCCACCCCCACCCCTACTCTACTCATTTCTCTTCCCCACAGCACAGACCCTGGTCTCTCCTGAGCTCCCAAACTGCAAGGGAGACCGACAATGACTTCAGGTGACAAATAAGTAAAAGGTACAGGAGAAGGATGATTGAATACATAGCCAGATTGTACAATTGATGCTGCATGGGGTCTGCTCCTTGCCTTTGCAGGCCAGGGGGAGAACAATCTCTAATGCAAAACAGTTGTAGGACTTAGATTCTATGTCAATCTGTGATAGGCAAAGGGGACATCTGTTCAGGTCAGCCTAAGTCCTATCTCTAAAGTCATTATTTCCTATGCTGAGACTGCCCTTCCAGAAGAGACACAGTGAAATAGTCTGGAATTAACACCACACTTGTCACCACCCCCAGAGTGTGCCCTTACTCTTACTCCCTGGTCACTTAGTCCCAAGCACAATGCTAATGTGTTTCCTAAACTTTGAGTTTAATATTAGCATCAGTCATCTATTTAATCAAGTAAAATCACATTAGACCTCCCCAAATCTGTATTTTAAGGGACCATGGGTCTTGTCTCTTCATTGAAGTTTAACTTCCAACCCATTTAATAAATGTTGATATAGCACTTACACATAACTACTATTCTGGATTTGGTGGTAACAGGAAGATAATTTTTAGAAGAAGGAGTAAAAGTGGCAGAGGAAGAGAAAAATTGAGGAAGAAAAGGAGGATGGAAATGAATGATAAAGGTGCCTAGTAGAGGAGGGAAGAAGTGTGAGGCATACCTGTGATCAAGGCTGATTGGGAAAGTATTAATGAAGGAACTGGGTGCTTCTTTGGAAACCAGTGAGATGGAGAATGTAAGTGAGAGGACCATAAAGATGCAGAACCCCACCATCACCCACAACATTCACGGGAGGTTGCCCATTCCTGCTACTGTTTAAGGCTACCTGCATACTAGCCATGATTAGCACCCAATGGTCTGCCTTGAGGGCCCCTCCCAGGCCACCATGCATACTGTCAGTCAAGCTGAGACAGAGCCATGTGGCATGACCCAATTCCCTCTGTTTACTAAGACATGGTTGCCTTAACAAATAAGTCAGAGGCTAAAAGGTAGGAAGAGTGTCATAACAATATTGTGGCGGGCCACATGCTCATATAGAGAAGAGAGAGGCATTTACTACAGAGCACATTCTTCCAGTAGCAGAGACATCTCACCACTGATGTTCAGGCAAGCTCTAAGATGGGTCTTTAGATAACCTAATGCAAAGTGATCAGTTGCAACTAATTACTCATTGTATATTATTCTCCATGCTTTTGAGTGTCACATTTGTGTATTTGTCTTTCCTGTTCTATTTTCAGACAAAGGGGGCTTAAGCAAAAACAAACAAACAAAAAAACCTTCTGAATACATTCATGAATATTTTACCATTTTTTTT
>NW_004567124.1:9984456-9995040 GCF_000260355.1 Condylura cristata | reverse complement strand
GCTTAAGCTTCTTAGTGCTGTGCTTTAACCCGCTGCGCCACCAGGAGGGCCTTCACCATGTATTTTGTGTACACATTTTATATTCTCTCCAGGGCACACAGAGCAAAGAAGCGATAAGAGAAAGCTAGACCATGTTTTGGGCCAGCTGCCCAACAGCTGATGCTCTCGGGAGGAAGGGACAGATTCCCAAAGTGGGCATAGGCTGAGAGCTTTGGCAAAGCCAAAAGAGGACATAGAGCTTTCCTGGTCAAAGTCAGAAGGGCAGAAGCACAGCAGAGTGGGGAAGGAAAGGAGGAAGGGTCTGGGGGGCATCTACTACTTCTCTAAGGAAGTACCATGCTTCTAGTCTCATCCATCCACTCACCACTTAATCGTTTCAAATAAGTTATACATACTTGTTAAGATCCTAGTTTTAGGGATACAAGGGTGAGTAAAGCAGAGTCACTGCTGCTTGGGGTTGGGGTTCATAGTTAAGAGCAACATAAAACCCAAGAACTATGCTATGGTGTCACAGACACTAGGACAGAAATATAAAGGAGACAGAATTGTACGAGTTGTCAGGAAGAAATGCTGAGGAAGACTTCCTGGAGGAAGCTGTATTTCAGATAAGCTTTGAAAGATTAATTTATGTTAGAGAAAGGCCCTCCTTCCAGGAAACCATGTGCATGTAAGTCCTGATGCATTAGTGACTGGCATGGTGCTATACGACTGGAGTGCAGGGATGGGAAGGGGCAAGGAAGTGGTTTCCTGAGTAGTTTCATCACAAAGTGACTGCTGTGAAGTGATAATGGATGTGGATTTGACTAAGAGGCAACAGATTTGGAGTTTAATCTGCTCGGCTTTGCATTTTTAGAAAGATTATACTGTTACAAGTTAGGAGGATTAGAAGAGAGGTGTGGTAAAAAGATGACAATGGTCTGTATGGAAGAAGTAGATGGGAAGAATGCCCAGGATGGAGACGGCATGGTGGGCTTGAGAGACATTAAGGGTCAAAGAGACAGGACAGGTGAACTCTTGAAATCTGCTGTACATGGGAGACTAGTTTTTCCCCCACAAGCACCTGTGGGTGACACCACTGTGGTTAACAGCCAGATGACCTGGGTTCAGTATCCTACCTCTGTCATAGATCAACTCTGTGACTTTGGGCAAGTTACTTTTCAGTGCCTCTGTTTCTGGTCCCACAAAACAAAAAGGGGCATTGATAAATCAGTTTAATGCTAAAATAGTAAATGTTTATAAACCACTTTCTACCTGGCATGTAGAAAGGCTCTACAGTAGCATGTGTTCAATAAAATAAAAAGTCTTCTCTAAACCTTGATGTGGAGGGAGGAAGTCAATGAGGATTTGTGGGGGGTGGGAGGGTGGGGGTGAGGCTCGTTTCCAATTTGGGGTGAGGAGGGGTGGGATTGCAGTGCAACCCAGTGTAGCCCAAAGACCACTCTGGGAATGCTGTTACAGGTTTGTTACATGATAAGGAAGAAACTGAGAGTAAGTATTTATTCACCTTTATACCAAAATGACTTTGCTGCTAAATCCATTGCATGTGACACTGAAATTTTACAACCAGATGGATTGGAAATTTACAAGCAAAATGGGTGATTCACCAGAGAGAACTGAGAGGCACTGGTTGAGAGCTATGGTTTTCAAAATTTGTTTCATATTAAAATCACCTTGGGGAGCTTTTGGGAACCTCAATGCCCAGGTTGACCCCATACAAATTACATGAGAATGTCTGAGAGAGAAATTTCAACTTTCAGTATTTTTAAAAGTTCCCTAAGTGATTCTAATGTGCAGTCACGTTTGCGAACTAGTGGTCTAGATCAGGGCTTTTTAAACTTTAATGTGCAACAAATCACTTGAGATCTTGTTAAAATACAGATTCTGATTCAGTAGGTCTGGGGTGGGACCCACAAGCTTGCTCTTCTTACAAGCTCCCAGGCAAGGCCATTGCTGTTGCTCCACAGACCTCACTTTGAATAGGAGTTGTGTGACATAAGCTATGCTTATCTAACCTTACTGTGGACGTTCAAACAGTAGCATCAAATTTCACCTGCAAAACAAAACTGAAAAGTAGAATGTGCAGAGGAGGAAATTAAAGCTTAGGGAGTGAGGCAAACAGTAAGTAGGTACACCCTGGGCCAGGCCTCCTTATACTCAAATCGTTTCTCTACTGCATCATACTGTCTTTGTAAACGCCACTATTTCTGGATTTGATTTTGCGCTTCCATCTGCTGTGTTTCCTCCCTTACCCAAACCCTCATCCCCCCCTCCCTAATTACTGGCTTTCTGATAAAGTAATTTTGGGAAAATCATGTAATTTTCTTAGCTAAATTAAGAAAAGGAAATTTACCCATATGTAGTCAAACCCTAAGTAACTTCTATGCACACCTCTACCTTCCAATCAGATTTTGTCATACCCTCCTTCTAGAACCAAACAGAAACAAAATGAGAAGTGTAGGATAAATTAACCCTCAAGGCAGCATTTTCTAAGCTTAATGTGCTTCTTATTAGTGTTTGCTTCCATCTGATGCCAATTTTTTAAAAATCTCAAACAGTGTTATCTCAGTATAGGCCAGATCACAGAGAAGATGCTATTAAAGCCTTCTTTTGACACCCCTAATTATGCAACTTGATGCATGTGTAAAGTCTGAGAGCTATACCTACAGCAAAGAAAAAAGCTAATTGTGGGCATCACAGAACTTTGGCTAGAGCTGCTACTTTCAAAATTGCTTGTTGTTTTCTGAATCTCTGAATTCAGGACTTCTTCCTGCCTCCAGGGCATTTTGTATGTGCTCTTACTTTAAAGTGAGTTGTGTGGGTCTTTTCATCATATCACACATCTTATCAGCAGAAAGGGCCCTGTCTTTTCAACCCTATGTTTTCAGTGACTAGACAACTAGCAAATGCTCCAATATATTTCTTTAGGAATTTAACAAACTCCTTTTTCACATGTAACATGATTTAATATGGGAATGACCCATATATCCATAGATTAGGTAGAAGAGGTGTGGCATGCAAGTTAGAATGTGATATGAAGGCCTCCAAGGAGCATTAGGCTCTGGTTATATCAGGTCAAAAGCTGGAGGGTGGGGGCTTGAAGTGGGTTTCAAAGAAGTGAGATTGGCATAAGAACTGAATGACAAATTGGCACAAGAAAGGGAAAAGGTGAGACTATGAAATCCCCAGGTAGTCTACAGTACATATGCAGGGTTTTATTTTTTTCTATTTGTAATATTTATTTGTTTAAACATCCTTGTTTATTTTTTCACAATATAGATTTCTCCCCTCCAGTGCAGTCACCATAATTTTCCCACCACCAAAGTGCCCACAGCCCTCCGCCACCCTCCACTGCTCTGCCCTCCCCACCTACTCTCTGCCTCCCCCTCCCAAGTGTCGCAGATGTAAAGTCTGCCTTTAAGGGTCAGTCTTAGAGTTTGTCTTTGTCTGATCTGATGCTTTATTTTCCTAAGATTCTTCATGTGAGTGAAGCAACCCAGCATGTAACTTTCTCCTGGCTCTCTTTATTCAGTATAATCCCTCCCTGTTCCATTTGTGTTGCTGCAAATAACATGAGCTTATCTTTTTGACTGCTTAATAATATTCCATGTGTGTGTCTGTGTGTCTATTTCTTAAGAGTATCCCATGCGTATGTGTATACATACTACATTTTCTTGATCCACTCATCTGTTCTGAGGCATTTAGGTTGTTTCCATATTTTGGCTATTTTAAATAGTTCTTCAATAAACAGGAGTACAGGTTTCCTTTCAAATTACTGTTTTGTTTTGTTTGCTTACTGGAACTTACTGGGTCATATGGAAGATCCGTTTTTAACCTTCTGAGGAATCACAATACTTCTTTCCATGGAGGGTGGGGGGGTTCGACCAGTCTATATCCCCACAAAAGCAGTATATGAAAGTGAATTTTTCTCTATACTCTTACTAGCACTTGTTGTTTGTGGGTTTTGGATAAAGGCCATTCTCACCCTAGTATTATTCTCAAAAGTGAAAAACTGAAAGCCTGTCCGCTAAGATCTGTTAGTGGAGTTAGAAGTGTTCATACTCATCACTACTATTTACCATAGTATTAGCAGTCCTGGGCTACATTTTTCATAGACTGTTCAGTATGTAGTGGTTACAATGAGTGCAAAGAAGATGGTGAATCCCAAAAGACAGATGAGGAAAGGGAGTGAAACAGATCTCGCAACTTCCATTGCAGAAGTATATTCCAGAAAATGTAGGTGGAGGAACTTCAGAGGTGATAGACTTGGAATGGGAAGATCTCCCACATTTTCAACTACCATGAGCAAATTGAAGGACATACCTATGTCTGGGAACTTGGCTCATGGGGTTGGGGAATTGCCAGCTTCCCCATCTAGCTACTGTCTTAATGGTGTTATATAGTGTTTTATGTTAATTAAATGTCTGCTGTAGTTCTGTGCCAAGAGGTCTTGCAAAATCTGGTACATGGGGGGAAAAAGGGCGAACGTGCTTATTATAGCAGCCATTCCCACGATAAAGAAGGAAAATCCTAAAAACCTTCATGTGGACCCTGGACACAGCTGAATGGAAGCAAAGAACCCCTATGTAATGCAAACAATTGCTGCAGAGGGGTTAAGCAACATGCCTGGACCTCCTGCTAAGAAAAAAAAGAAAAGATAAAAAGTGAATTTGTTTTGTACCTCCTCATACTTTTTCTTCACATTATACCTTACCACCTTGCTTTCAGTAGAAACTGACCCTACTCATAAGTTAAAATAAAAATATACACTAGGAAAAAGAAAAAGAGTGCCATACAGCAGACATAAAAATGTTGGATGTATTAATAATTAAATCATATTTTGGGCTTACTCTTTTTAGAACATGAGCTACCAGAGTCATAACCTACTAGTTTGAAGTACTTACTCTTGATTATACCTTAAGTGGACTATTTTACAAGCACTTCGCCTTGAAAGTAATGCTGTGAATTACACCCAGATATTCAGAGGAAACAAGACCTCAAGTTGCTAGGTAATCTGAAGTTATGTGCATAGTGAGTCAGCGAGCAGTACAGCTGGAGCTGAGGGCAGCGCCTTGGATGACAGTCCTGACGTGGAAGTACACCACTCGCTGCCCTCCAGCCTGAGCCCTTGCCACTCCTCCAGGGACTGCAGCCTGAAAGGAGAGGGTGGATGAAGGCATTCCTGGCGTAAGTAAGCAAGCCACAGTCTCTTGCTCTTCCTCATTCTCTTGCTTTTCCTCCTCCTCCCCACCTCCTGTGAGTCCTCAGGCTCAATGTCTGCTCAGGGCGTGAGAGAGGGATGTCATCAGCAGCTTCTTCAAGCATCTTTCAAAGCTCCGCCTCAGCAGCCCAAAGTTGCGGCCTTGTCCAAACTGTCAGAGCCATCTGCCTGCAGTCCGCATGGCAGAAAGACCATCTGTCAGCCTCTGACCCATGCTTTCCCTCACACAGACCATTTGAGCACTCTCCTGGCTTGCTGAGAGCCCCCTGAGGTCCCTGCCTCCACAGTCCATCTCCCCAAAACTGACTGACAATTCCCACACAGTTAGAAGAAAGGGTGCAGAGGGTGATCTAAACTGAGAAATCATGCGTTCTATAGGAACACACACACCACAGTAAATATTTTGTCATTTGGATAATTTTCTTCTAGGAAAGTAATACTGTGCTATAAGTTTTGTTTTAACACAAATACCCACTAAACACTACTGGGACTATATATCAAGACTGGATATCATCCTAATACCTGCTCTTCACGTTAAGTCTCATCAAGGAAAAAAAATCAGTTACAAGATCATCCAAAATTATTCCCTGTGTTTTCTTACCCTTCACCATGTGGCCCAGTACTTGTCAATCTCAGCTGCACCATAGAATCATGAGTGGTTCTTAAAAATAATACCACTGTATGGGAACCATCCCAAGCCAATTAAACTTGAATGTATGGAGTAAGGACTGAATAAGGTATTTTAAAATAATTTCCCAGATGATTCAAATATGCAGCCCAAAGTGAGAATCACAGAGTAGACATGGTATAGTTGAAAAAGGAATGACTTGGATGTAAGACCTGAAACATAAAATACATAGAAGAAAACCCAGGCATAACTTTAAGTGATGTGTTTGTGGATTTGTCTCCAATGATGAGAAACAAACAAAAATAAAGAATATAAATAAATGGCTTACATCAAACTAAAAAGCTTCTTCACAGTGAAAGAAATGATTATTAAAGCAAAAAGGCACCCCACTGAATGGGGAACAAAATTTGTACTTCAGACATCTGACAAGGGACTGATATCCAAAATCTACAACCAACTCATAGAACTCAACAGAAAGGATACAATCCAATCAAAAAATATGTAGAAGAGAAAGATACTTTTAGAAGACATATAGGTGGCCAAGAGTCATATGAAAGAGTGTTCATCATCACCATCATTAGAGAAATGCAAATCAAAACCACAATGAGATAGCACCTCCAACTGGTGAGAATGTCTCATGTCAAATAAATAAATAAACAGAATCAGCAAGTGCTGGTGAAAGTGTGAAGAAAAATTCACCTTCATGTGCTACTGGTAGGGATATAAAGTGGCCCATCGCTTATGGAAAACAGGGTGGAGGTTTTGCGAAACATTAAAAATAGATCTACTATATAATCTAACAATTTCTTCCTAGGTACCTACCCAAAGAAGCCCAAAACACAAATTCCAAGGAATATATACATTCCTATACTCACTTCAGCCCTATTCACAATAGCCAAGTATGTAAACAACCCACATACCCCAGACAGCTGTGTAGATTAAGAAGACATGGTATATATACACAATGGAATACTGCTTAGTAATGAAAAATAAAAAAGATGAGCTCTTAGCATTTGCAACAACATGGCAGGAACTGGAGGAGATAATGCAAATTGAAATAAGTCTGGAGGACATAGACAAATATTGGATGGTTTCACTTATATGTGGTATATAGAGAAACAAAAACAAAGGGTCAGTCAAAACCAAGCCAATAATGAATCCTAGACATCAGTCTAGGAATTAAGACTACCAAAGGGCAAAGGGAAGGGAAGATGGCAAAGTGTGGAGGAAGGCCCTTTGACTATGACAAAGAACTATGGGCATCCTGGCAGTTGGTGTAGTGTGGTGACAAATGTCTGAAGAGCTATGATCTATACCTCTGAGTCACAGATGGTGTTATAAAACAATGTTATCACAATAAAACAAAAACTTACCATAAATTTGCAGTTAAAATATTTTAATACATTAAAATTATGACAAATAGCAATATCTAAATGACAATGAGTAGTCAATATCTCCACAAATAATTACATGATATAAAAATATCATTCTACTAATTTAAATGATAAATATTTTTGAGCACCTGTGTGACAGATGGCTCTTTCTAATTAAAAGATTTAAAATTAAAATAAAAAGATAAAAAGGAATAATTGGATAGGAGGGAGGTACAGGGCCCTGGCTAACCTGTTCTAGAATATTAGGGAACATGTCACTGAATTTATGGCCTTTGAGCTGGGATGGATTAAAGAAAGTAAATAAAAGAGTATACTATACTGAAGAAGTAACAATGCAAATGGAATAGAGTGAGACCTAGTGTTGTATTTCTGGAGAGCGGTAAGAAAGTTAAGAGGGTGAGTTTAACATGACAGATAGTGAGATTCACGGAGGAAATGGCTGGATCCCCAAACCTTGCAGCCTGTAACTAAAAGTGTGAATTTTCTTCTAAATCTATTAGAAACATTGGAGAAATTTAAGTAGTGGGAAAGGATAAAATCTGATTTTATTTAAAAAACAAAAACATTTCAGCAGCTATGTCAAAAATGGATTTGTGGGTAGAGGTCGGGTGGAAGCAGAGAGCTGGATTGGAGCTCCTTGCAATCTATCTGGAGGGAGATTATAGTGAGTTTGGACAACTATCTTGCTTTGAGATTACTGGAGTTTGGGGTGGCCATTTGTGAGCATGATTAACAAGTATGAGAACAAAAATCCAATATGCTGTGGGGGGTGGAGAAAAAGCCCAGATCCCCAGTGACATGGCTGAGCAGCTGAACCTACACCAACAGCTGCTTATCTGAGAAAAACAAACTCCTATTTGTGAAAGCAACTGAGTCATATTTTCTGTTACTAGTAGCCAACACATTGTCAACTGACATAACCACTATCTTGTGTCATGCAACTGGTACTAGGGAATACAGAAATGAAAAATACTGCATCTCTAATTTCCTCAAAATCTGAGCTGCTCTGTAGAGTTATGAAGTTTGCGTTCAAAAGTTAAGGAAGACAAATATTCCAGTGATTTATTAAAGTATGGACAAGTAGCTCTCATTTGGGTAAATACCAGAGTCAAGGGCATTAGGTTGACTTCAACTGGCTATCAAGGTCCCACAGAAGAAGCAAGTAGAAGTAAACTCTTGGGGAGAGAATCAGCAGTACAAAGAGCTAAGTAGAGGCTTCAAAAAAAAAAAAAAAAAAAAAAGGCCCTCCCTGGTAGTACAGCGGGTTAAGGTGCTGCACTGAGAAGCTGAAGCCACTTCTGCATGAGTTCGATTCCTGCTTGCCCCGAAGGTGACCACATGGCGTGACAGACCTCTCCTGACCCGCCCGCTGCTCTCCTCAGCAGTGTACTTCGTAGATCTGCCTGTTCTGCTCCTCACTCTGTCTCTGGTGAAGCCTCTCACCGCCCCTGAGCCTCTGGGCTGTACCCCAGTTCTGTATGTACAAATAAATAAATCTTTAAAAAAAAATTGATTCAAGTGCAGTGAAGGTAACTATCCAAAAGAACATTCAGGATTCAAAGTGGGCACTGAAGACCAAGACTGGGCAGTAGGTAAGGGGCAGAGGAAGGACTGCAGTCAGGAGGAATTGGTGCCCTTTTCCTGGTCTACTACCATTTTCAGTCCAGGATTTTCCTACTAATTCATAATAAGACAACAAAAGGGATGGCATCCCAGTATGGGATAGACAAAGAGTATATTTCATCATCAAGTAGCCCCAATTTAACTGCAATCCTGAAACTGTGTCTCTGATAATTGGGGATATAGTTACCTGACATCCCAAACTAGAATTCTTCTTTTTCTTTTAAAGATTTATTTATTTATGCATACAGAATTGGGGTAGAGGCCAGAGGTGCAGGGGTGGTGAGAGGATTCACCAGGGACAGAGTGGGGAACAGAACAGGAAGAGCAACAAAGTACACTGCTGAGGGGAGCAGTGGGCAAGACAGGAGAGGTCTGCTGCACCAAGTGGGTCAACTCCAAGGCCAGGGATCAAACACACTGAAACAGCTGTGGCTAGCTTGCAGTGCTGTGCTTTAATCATCTGCACAACCAGGGAGGGCCCCAAGCTGAAATTCTAAGCATAGTTTATTTTATAACCGTTATTTTATCAGTTATTAAATGATATAGTGCTGCAATCCTAGCACATTTAGAATTAACAGATTATTAGACTAGCCTAGGACCTTACTCTTTCTTTAAATCTATTTGAGGACCATTGTTGTGATTCACATTCTCAAAACTGTCTTATAAGTAAGTTTGTTTTTGGTGTATTTGGGCTTGCCTCTATTACATTGGGTATCTTAACATATTACATTTATATTCAAATACTCACATTTTGATTTACTAGATGTTGGTGACATTGTTTATATTTACAGACAGTTCATTTTGGCTCTCAAATTGACAAAAACTATTTTTAAATTGAAGGAAGTATTTCTTTTGGTTAAAACTTTTCATTTTAGCATGAAAAAATTCTTTCTTACTGAAAAGTATTGTGTGTCAAATGTAAAAATGAATTTTGTGTAAAATAAGCTTTCAAATAGAATACCATGTATATTTAGAGATAAGCCTATGTGTTTCATTTTTGATTACCTAGTTTTTATCACATGGAAAAATGGTATTTTTAAGAGTCTTTCCAGTTGACATATTAAGGGAAAACATTTTGTATATTTCACAAAACTTTTATTAAAATACTGATACCTTTCCCCTGAAATTTGTTTTATACTTTGCAGTAGTATTTAATACCACTGACATAAATAGTCTGAGAAGTGATTTCAACTACAATTTAATTACCAAGTATCTTTTGTTGAAAAAAAATATTATATTCAACAGATTGTGATAAATTATAATATATGACCACTGTGATAGGGAGCAAATCTATGAACGTTCATGAGGTTTGAAGTACAAATGTCACTATGGAGGAGAACCACACCTCTAACTTTCATTAGAGTAAACTAACAGAGAAATCTACTACAAACGCACAATGTTACATTGGCAAAATTTACATATTACTAGGGTAGGTAGTAAATGTCAACAAATTTTACTGAATTATATTGCACAGAGAGTATTTTCCTACCAAAGTACAATAAAATTATACATCAATAACATAATAATAACTGTTCCCCTTTAAGAATTTTAAAAATAACCCATAGATTACTAAATTATTCATGGATAAAAAGGAAATCATTAAGAAACTATAAAATAACTAAAACTGAATAGCAATGAAAATCCTCTAAGCTAAAACTTTTAACGTACGATTAGAGAGGTACCAAAGGAAACCTTGAAGCTTGTAGTAGAAAAGAAGATCT
>NW_004567124.1:9959460-9984356 GCF_000260355.1 Condylura cristata | reverse complement strand
CACCCTTAGAAGTTTGGGTCTTTAAGATACATCCAGGCTAAAACTTTTAACGTACGATTAGAGAGGTACCAAAGGAAACCTTGAAGCTTGTAGTAGAAAAGAAGATCTGAAAGATCATCTTAGGAAGTTAGATACAGCAAGCAAAAGTACCGGAATGTGAGAAAAAGAGGATAGCTCACACACACAGTAGAAATTAATGAACAGAAAACAAAACAAAACTGGTTTCATTCATTCAACAAACAGTTACTGACTATTGAAGCCACTAAGGACTGAGTAGTAAGCCAAATATCTACTCTTATGGAAATTATATTCAGAATGGGAGGTAAACAATAAATGAGATTAAAAAATAAATAAAATAGGCCCTCCCTGGTGGCGCAGCGGGTTAAAGCACTGCACTAAGAAGCTGAAACCACTTCCGCATGAGTTCGATTCCCGTCTGCCCCGGAGGTGACCACATGGCGTGGCAGACCTCTCCTGACCCGCCCGCTGCTCCCCTCAGCAGTGTACTTCGTCGATCTGCCTGTTCTGCTCCCCACTCTGTCTCTGGTGAAGTCTTTCGCCGCCCTTGAGTCTCTGGCCTGTACCCCAGTTCTGTATGCACAAATAAATAAATCTTTAAAAAAAAAAAATAAATAAATAAATAAATAAAATAATAGGAAAACAAAGTAAGGAAGTCATATCTTAATGAATACAGAACATGTATTTTACAAAACTCAGAATACAGGACAAATAAAATTCTTAGAAATCTAGAAACAGGGAAAATATCATGGTTTTTAAAAAATATTAAAAATCTAGGGAAAACATATTTACTGATGAGATGGTAACAGGATAGATTAAAGTCAAAAATAAGACACAGGGATGGCGGCCTACAGACAATGGCTGGTTGATGGAGTAGAAAAGGCAGGCCCTGCTGCTTCCAGGCAGGACAACGGGGTGGTATCACAATGCTTCAGAGCTTCCTTGGGATCAGCTTCCTATGGAATGGTGTCAGCATAACTCACATCTTTGTGTGGCTGCTTCCTCTGCCCTCCCCCGATGTCCTCATTTCCTGGCAAGTTCCAACTGAAAATAATTCCCCTCAATAAATCACTTTGCCAAAAACCTACATCTCTGACTTTGCTTCTAGGGAGCCCAACTCAAAACAATAAACAAACCACAATGTCAAGTTCCCTGTTTAGATCATCCTAATAGAAAACAACCCCTTATCCTCACCATGTAACAGCATAAGCAGCCACATGGTTATCTCTAGTCATATCTTTGTTATATTATCACCAAAGTGTTTTAGACCAGGTGAACATATGGATCAAAATGAGGGCTAATCTAAGAAACTGATATTCTTTCCCAATGCTTCCAAATCAGTCTCACTTTCTGCTTTATCTGTTCAAAAAGGTAGTATATCACTTAATGTCATAGAATCAACCTCTAAATTCTATTCCAGGTCTTAAACATGATTCAAGAACATTAGATTATATGCTGTCTTTGAACTTCAAAACCTGAAAAGGACAACAGAACATTCTATCAGTGCCTCTTGTTTTCAGAGGAAGAAAGCAAGATAAGAGAAATAAGCAGCCCAATGCAGAGTTCCTGTGTTCTCTCCATTCTAGATCTCGCAAAGGAAGGAGTGATAGGGAGTCATCCTCTCCTTTGCCCACCCAGGCAGACTTCATTACTCAGGGCAGTGGACAGAGTCACAAAAGGTATGCCACAGCCAAGCATCTCATTTTGAATCACCCATGTTCTCCACTTGTAAAATAATGAGTTGAGTCAAATATTTAAACAAAAATTAACACTAAGTATAATGTGCGGAATAATTACCAAGCCCATGATCCCTTAAAATCTGATGATATGGATTTCGTTATCATCACATTTATGGTGAGTCTGCTGAACTCCAAAGTCTCTTAACCATTTAATCCAGCCTTTCACAACTGAGCTGCTGGTTTCCTTAAACATAAATTCATACAAAATTTTCCTGAGTTTCTTGTTTAAAATGTAAAATCCTGAGTTCCACCCTTAGAAGTTTGGGTCTTTAAGATACATCCAGACCTATGTGGAGAAGAAGGAACTCTCCTGTACTGCTGGTGGGAATGAAAACAAGTACAATCACTATGGAAAATTGTTTGGAGGTTCCTCAAACTGCTAAACATGGAGCTTCCATATGACCCAGCGACCCCACTCCTAGGTATCTACCCAAAAGACACAAAAACACTGATTCAAAAAGATACTTGCACTCCCATATTTATTGCTGCTTTATTTACAATTGGAAACAGTCAAAATGCCCAAAAGTGGATGACTGGATCAAAAAGATGTGGTACATATATACAATGGAATATTACTCGGCAACCAAAAAAAAAAAAAAAAAGAAATACATGTCCTTTGCAGCAACATGGATGGAGCCAGAAAAGGTCATGCTTAGTGAAATAAGCCAGAAAGAAAAGAAAAAATACTGAATGGTTTCACTCATAGCAGGAGTATAATGGACCAGGCGAGAAAATAATAATAATAATGATGAACAGTTATACACCAGAGATAATTTATGGGGGTGGAGTGGGGAATGTGATCAAAAACAATGGGGGGAGGGAATTGCACTGGACTTTGGTGATGGCACATAGGTGATTTGGTGATGGGAAGCCCAAGGGGATTACAACTGAGATGGAAAAATGCACAAAATGACATAAAAATAAAATTATATATATATAAAAGATACATCCAGACCTAAGATGGATCCAGAAATCTTTGTTGAAAAAGTTAATGATTTTTTAAAATTAATTTTGTCAGTCATATACATGTCTTGATGCTCCATTTTTACTACTGCATGTGTGCACATGCTTCATCCTCCATCAAGTCTCCAATGCCAGGGCCCACTCCTCTTCTTTCCTCTACCCCTCCTCTTCCCCTCTCCCATTTCCCACAATAGTCAATAGATTTCTCACTAAGTCTAAGATTTGCAGTATGTCTGTCTTTTTTTAAAAGATTTATTTATTTATGCATACAGAACTGGGGTACAGACCAGAGGCACAGGGGCGGTGAGAGGATTCACCAGAGACAGTGGGGAGCAGAGGAGGCAGATTGACAAAGTACACTGCTGAGGGGAGCAGTAGGTGGGTCAGGAGAGGTCTGTCATGCCATGTGGATCACCTCCGGAACAGGCGGGAATTGAACTCACGCAGAAGTGGCTTTAGCTTCTTAGTGCTATGCTTTAAACTGCTTGGCCACCAGGGAGGGTCCTGCAGTATGTTTTTTATTATTGATATTCCTCAGATTAGTGAAACAAATTTATAGCTGTATTTTACTGTATGATTTATTTCATTTACCATAGTCATCTCGCAGTCCATCCATTTTGTCACAAAAGGTTATCACTCATCCTTTTTAATGGCTAAGTAGTATTCCACTGAGAATATCTTCCACAATCTTTATTTAGTTGTCTGTCAGTGGGCACTTATATTAATTCCATGACTTAGCAATTGTGGACAATGCTGTAACGAAAAGAGTAGTGCAACAAGTCTTTTTTTTTTAAACATGGGGTGGTAGGTCATTGAGGTTTGATTTGTATTTTCCTTTGTAATAAGTGATATTAAACAAGTTTTCATGCCCAATAGGTCATCTTAACCTCTTTTTTAGAAAACTGCCTGTTCTGGTCTTTTGCTTGTTTTTTGACTGAGTTGTCTGGGTTTTACTTTGTTGTTAGATTATATAGGTACTTTGTAAATTTGGAGATTGGCCTATCAGACCTGTGATGGATAAATATCTTCTCTAGATATGCATATTTTTGTTTTGTGACTGTTTCTCTTGAGGCATAAGCTTTTTATTTTGATGCAGTCCCACTTATTTATTTTTTCTTTTGTTTCTGTTGCCATTGAGTTGTAGCCCCCAAGAATTCTTTGTGGTGGATATCTTATATATCTCTATTATTTCCTTTTAGATATTTGATGGTTTCAGCACCAAAAAGAATGAAAGACTTGGTCATAAACTTAACAAAAGAAATGAAGGACCTACATTAAAAACTAGTACTCTATTAAAAGAAATTTTAAAAGAGACACAAAGAAATAGAAAGATATTCTGTGCTCATGGATTGGAAGAATAAACATAATTAAATTGGCCATATTACCAAAAGCAATTTGCAGATTCAATGCAATACCTATCAAAATCCCAATGACTTTTTTCAGGAAAACAGAACAATTATTAAAACTGCATGGATCTTTTGTGAAAGGTCCTAAATAGCTAAAGAAACCCTGAGAGTAAAGAAGAAAAAATTGAGGAACATATTCTCTGACTTAAAATTATAGTACATAGCAACAGTAATCAAAACAGTATTATTTTGGAACAAACACAGAAACACAGATCCATAGAACAGAGTAAGAGCCCAGAGATAAGCTCATATAATATACACAGTTAATATTTTGAAAAGGAGCCATGAACATAAAGTGGAGAAAAGAAAGCCTTTTTAACAAATGGTGTTGAAAAACATGAGCCTCTACATACAAAAAGTGAAATGAGATCCATACTTAACTCCATACACAGAATTCAAAATGGATTACAGATCTAAATATAAGAACTCAAAATTGGAGTTTATATGCAAGCAAATTTTCCAATGGCCACACTTTGAGGAACTCTGAATCTCACTTTTCTACCTTAGCTATCTAAATACCTGGATAGCTTTTCCATCTTAGAAAAAGGAAAAGAAGCAATGACATAGTCTACCATAAAACCTACAAAGAGTTGTTGTTTCATCACATCTTTGTATAGTACTACAATTTAATAAGTCTTATCCCCATAAGACAGAAGTATTTCTGAATCACTGCAACCCAATGTTGAATTCCTCTATTAGCTTTAGTTTTAGATGATGTTAGCCACAAATTTAGTCCAAACAGGTACTTGGGTACACTAATCAGTGTTAAGAGTTGTAATGATATATGCAACCAAATATAATTGTTTTTTAAAAGTGGCTGGGGTATTAAGCATCTAATCTAATGTCTTTACTCAAAGATAAGAAATTCCTTATTTGGCCATAACACACAATGCTTTGTAGTAATCAAAAGAATTTACTTCTTGTAACTCTCAACTGTGCTTTGTTTGCATTTATATCTTTTAATAAAATATTTTAGTATATAATTTCCTAAAAGTCATCCTATCCCATAATACTTTCAATAAATATTTTTTTAAGTATACTATGTGCTTGATTTTGCACTCATTTTGAAAGCAAAGCCCTGTCAAGAAACTGGTTACACCCAGTTACAGCTCTGTGAATCTCAGATTCACCAGACAGTGCCTTTATGAGCCAGAGAAGTCTTGGGTTCTCAAACAAGATGACTCCCACAATGGGAGTCAACACATAGGAAGATTGTGGCCCTAAAGTCAGCAGTCAATAAAACATAGGACAAGTGCACAAGTGAGTTTTGTGGATAAGCAATGTTTACCAGTTATCAAACAAACTCAAATATCTCTATTCTTTTAAAGCCTGCTTTAGAAAACTGAGCAATGTTTACCAGTTATCAAACAAATTCAAGTATCTCTATTCTTTTCGAGCCTGCTTCAGAAAACTAAGTCAAAACAATAATGGTAGGCAAAAAATGTTCTATATAGATGCTGCCTCTTGTCTACTACAGCAAAAGTGGAGGTGGGAGAACAGAGGAAAGTTAAGGAGTAAATCATCACGTTTAAACACATGGTGACAAGGCCAGATGCCCAGAGATAGAAAGATTACTAAGAAATTTATGATATGTTAATTTCAATTCTGAGTCAAGGCAGTGATTTATTTTTAACTTCCAGAATAAAAGTGAACTTAAGTCTCTCCCCTCTTCAGATTGCTTTCAGTCCATGTGCATCTTAACTTTGGAACTACTGAATCTCTGGTCCTTTTATACTACAAAGATATTATTGAGTAAGCCTCCCCCAATCATAAATAGTTACTAAGTTTACAGAAAAATTTAACCAACCTCGATATAGGTCTTAATCCACATGTCATTCTCCTTTTCTGTTTGTCCCACATATCAGTTTCCCCATACTAAAATTAGACTGATTTTCTCATTATTTTCCAATACCATCATCTTTTAACATGACACTGCTGTTGTTCATATTACCAAAACTGGTAAACACCCTTTCTTTCTTGAAAATTCAACCTAAATATTATTACCTCATTAGTCCTTCTTTAAGGCCTCTTAGAAGCAGATTGGTTCTTCCCCTTCTATACCGTCTTAATATTTAATATGTGCTTCTGTTATAGCTCTTATCACATACTATAATTATTTCATTCACAGGGAATTTTATTAGCCTGGGAGCTCTTTGAAGGTAACTGCATTTTTGTATTCAAATCATATTGCAGAGTGACTGACTTATCTAAGTATACACTAAATGTTTGATGAATGAATGAATGAATGAAATACAGGTCATGCATACCTATCGGGAACCCAACTAGCCATGGTGTATTAAATTACATTTTACTAATTTAATTAGCTTAGTCATCTCACGTTAAATTGAGCTTTGCTCACGGGGGGTGGGGGGAAGGCAGTGAGAGAAAGTATTAAAAATGATTTGGAATTCATCCCTACCATAGGAAAATAAAAACAGGAAAGTTGGTATGAGTGCTTATCTTTAGAAGACTATATTCTTATGAATGAGCTATCAAGAAAAAAATGGGTATCTATCAAATGGAATCTTTTTACTTAATTACTTCTCTTTTTTTCTATTCTAAGAGGAGAAAGAGCAATTGCCAGAGCTGAGTTTTAATTAAGGTTATATACTGACAACGTTTTCCTTCTCCTTAATAAAAGTCCACTATAGCAAACATGGATTTATTGACTAGAATCTTGAATTCTATTTTTTATAACATAGAAATCCTTCCTTACTTCTTTCATAAATCTATATTGACAAGTTGACATGTTTAATATTGGGTCAGTTTCAGCCCAAAAGGCACTTACGGAACACCCACATTTCAGAACTAGTGTTACCAGAGAAATGTTAAGGAAGGCGGAAGTGTGGGACATGTGTGACATGATCTAGCCCAATTTTTTTCTCATCTTATGTTTCCCAACAATTCCCAACACTAAACCGAGCATATTTCTTAGAGATCAAGGTAATTGTTTTTCATTAACTAGGTGAAAACAAACACTAGAATAAAATGTTCAAATCCTACCACTGATTGATTGATTTCTTGTGTGCCTACTGTATAGGGAGATTATTCTGGTTTTATCTTTGGTGAACATTAATCTTACAGTTTCTTGAAAAGCTAAGCTTTATTTAAAAATAATTGGAGGAAAAATATTAGAAGGTTCCATCAATTCCTCCTGAAAAAGTCTCTTACTACTGAAATTTGAGTGTACAGAATGGTGGCTCCCACTTGCACCCAAAGGCAGTTCGCAGCCCACTGCCCCACTGAGTGTGGAAGCATTCCTCCCCTCACGGTTGTTGCAAGGGCTGGTGTAGAGGGTGAGGTATTTCCACTACTGTCTTCAGCCCATACTAGGTCATATTCTTAATTCCTATGATGACAACAAATGCTTGAGACTACCATGCTAGAAAATGAAGCAAATATCCTAGGGATGTGAGAAATGGACAATTTAGAATCAGAAAACCTGACCTTGGGCAGAGTATTAAAAATCATTTCTGAGCTTTCATATTGTCATCTGAAAAATGGAAACCATAATAGCTCTTCTATGGTAAAAAATGAATTAAAAGATGAAAAATCAATTTATGAAGTGAAAAGACTCTAGATCAATTAAAAAAAATCTTTGGGTTAGAAAGGTTTTTCTAAAAACATGAAACAAAGGGGAAAAAACAAAGAGGAAATGATCAGTGGGATGTCCTCTTAGGATTTAGAAAGAATGTTCTTGCTCAGAATTGAATAAGCCTTGTGATATTATGACCTTAAAGATGGCTACCTTTTTTTTCCTTTCTATATTTAAAAAGGGATTTGGTATGTTTCTTCAACATGGACTGGCCTTAAAAGACCCAGTGTGTCCACTTTGATTTCCTGTTGTTCTAATTACACTTGAATACCTCTACCATATTGTATTTCCCCTATATGTAGAACTATGGTTGTCTTCTAAAAGTGCTTTTTTTCTTATTTGTTTTTCTTCATGTGAGGATGCCAGAAACTCAAAAAAGACATGCAAGATTTAAAATTTTTAAACAGTCTTGAATAATTAAAACCTATGACGATGAATGTGAATAATTGGACAGACTTTTAAAAAATGTTCAAAAGCAATAAGCTGAGAAAAACATTTGCAGCACTTATCACGCATACTTAATGTTCTTAATTAACATTTAGTAAAAATTTCACTGCAGTAAGAAAATCATAGAAATATATACTCATAGAAATAATAATGTACAAACAGACAATGCACAAATAAAGAAATAAAAAATAGCTACAAACAGACAAAATTTAATTTTACAGTTGATCAAGAAAGTAAATTCAAACAAAGGTATTATCCACTTGCTACAATGATTCTCTACTTGGCTGCGCATAACAATCCTTTGTGGAACTCTTGAAAAACACAAATTTCTAGACACCATTTTCCAAAGATACTGATTTAGGAGATAACTAGTGGGAGCAAAAACCTGTTTCACAACTTCAAGAATGTGGACTCCTAGTGAGAGCACTTGTTCCCCTTATATTTAAGTGGTTTCAATGCTAGCTCTGTTAGATCTTATTCTCTAACTTCCCAATTTTTGAGTGTCTAATTTTGATAAAAGTATTGTAATTTATATGTTGAGGTTCCTTTAGAATTCTCCTTTAGTCTTTTCACATAAAGAGTTCTGGGATTATAGATGTCTCACAAGCTTTTCCTTTAAAAAAATTTCTCCATCATTTTCGGCTAATTTCCTTCATTTTGTTTGAAGGTGGAGTTTCCGGTAAATCTGATCTAGAGGTAATTACTTCCTTGATGTGTACATTTTTCTTTCTGTTCAAAATTCAGAAGCATTATGAGAATGTTCAGCCATTGCTAAGCCAAAAGTGTGAATTTAGACTTTGTTTGATTTCAGGTCTTTCAATTCATTGCTTAGTCCATGAAAATTCCCTTCTATTGTATCTCTGATTACTATTTCTGTTTCTATTGTTTTGGTTTAATCCTAAGAATTACTTGTAATTCTTTTATTGTAAAACCAATTTCTGTTGAATAGCTTGTCATTTACCAATATTTATCTTGGACTTTCTATGGGTAATCTGGATGATTTATTTCTTTATATTTGTCTGTATATCACTGATTCAATTTATTTATGCATTATCAGTGCTGTGCTTTGTGGCTGTCAATGACAATTTTTTAAAAGATCTGGAAATTTGGATTGCTTTGTAGTCCCTTCTTGTTTTGACCAGATCATTTTGACATATATGTCCTCTTCCTATCCATTTTCTGTTATGACAACTTGTTTTTGCTTCATAAACTTGTCTTTCTGCAATTTCTTTTGAGGAAAACAGAGAAATGGGTTATACACTTTTAACTTTAATTACAGAAAATACTTCCTCCAAGTCTTTCGAAAAATATCCTTTTTTTTTTTTTGCCATGTTTTACTGTCAGTTAAAAGAACAAATGCGTGTGTGTGTCTATGCTGATATCTAACTATGATCTTCATTTAAGGCACTCCCCTCCTCCTTCCTTCCCTAGCTCACTCCTCACTCCTGTCCTTTCTCCCATTCATTCCTTACTCCTCCTTAAAGACAGAAAATACTCTCCAGGGCTGTTGCCTCTTCAACAGGAAAAACAGCCTCCTTAGCTCTCTTTAGACCTCCATGGCCACCAGCACCTGCTTCTTCCCACTCATCTTGATGTGCAGTGCCCTTGCGTGCTTTGCTTCATCTAGCATGAAGATGTTTGGTTGAACCTGAATGCAATATTGATATTTTTGACATAATATGGCATATCAGACAATCTGAAACAATACCTACCATTCATAATCCTCTTTTTGTCTTTACTCCTATCTGCAACAGTAAAGATCTATTACTTAATTGCTTGGAAATCAGTGCTTAATTGGGCTGTACCTTCCTATTTTCTTTGGTAGGACAGTGCTAGTTAAATCTGGGCAGAAGGTATGAGTATACACTTCTTAGCTAAAAACCTGCCCTGTTCTGGTTTGTAGGCTGGGAAGTGTTGTTTGTGATGTGTACTCTCACAGTGGTCTTCTCTACCCATTTTCATCAGTGACTCTGTTAATGTATATCTCTGACAAGGGCAAGTTATTTGGCACATTTGTCACTAGTTCCTATCCATTAATATATTCTTTGAAGAATTTTAATAGGAAACTGGGAGAAGGCTTACTGGGTACATCTAATTTACCACTATGACAATTCAGAAGACTCATAAGAAGAGTTTCAAAATCTCCCACTCATGATATACATGTGTCAGAACTTAAAAGTCTGTAATGAGGAAAGACAGAAAATGGGCTAATTGAAGGTGGTACAAGGGAATTAAAAACCCTAATTTTACAAAAATGTCAGCATTTTATTTTATTGTACCCCCTGAAGGTAAGTAAGCACCATGTAATTGGGGAATAATTTGTGTTAACAAATGATGATAGCTGTGACACGTTAAATTGGGTTAGAATTTTAGAAATACACTACAAAATGGAATATATAAATATAATACTCAATGAGCTTATAGAATACTAGGACCTAAGCTTATATCATTTATATCTATACTACTTGTGTGTGTGTGTGTGTAACGTTTGTGTACAAATTATTATAGACTGGAGCTGTAAGATGAAAGCAGGAGGGCCCAGAGAGAAGTCTGTGTCTTGGCTATGAAAAGCAAGGGAATGCACTCCCTGGTGGCGCAACAGGCTAGAGCACAGCACTGCAAGCTAGCCTTAGCTGCTTCAGTGTGAGTTCAATCCCTGGCCCCGGCAGTAATTCACATGGTGCAGCAGACTTCTCCTGTCTTGCTCGGTGCTCCCCTCAGCAATGTACTTCATTGATGTGCCTGTTCTGTCCCCACTCTGTCTCTAGTGAATCTTCTCACCCCCCACACCTCTGGCCTGTACCACAGTTAATAAATCTTTAAAGAAAGAAAGAAAGAAAGAAAAACAAGGGAATTAATGTTTGACAGGGAAAATCAACTCCCACACTGTGTCCACTATCCAGAGGGGTTCTGCTCATTGGGCCTAATACAATGTAACCACCCCAAAGAAGGACATCTAAGGTGACTGAGAGGATGGACAACCAGCCTTCCTGATCATAGAATTGGGGAAGACCTGGGGGAAAGGGTTGTAATGTTGAACAGAACACAGTGATTACATGAGGCTCAACAGATATGTCCCTTGCAGTTTTTAAAAGCATATACGAGGCTGGGTTAGTGGGCTTAGGCGGAGATCAGGGAGAAAGGGAAACGAAGTTGTTTGAAGCAGCCAAACTTCTCAAGGTAACTTAGGGAGACAAGCCTTGGGTGCCAAGGATCTATCTTGAGCCAACTGGGTAGGGGAACCTGTTCTGTTGCAGAATTCCTGATGCTTTTATGACTGTGCAGTGCATGATAAGTGTTCTCTTCACCTTTTGCTTCTCTTGTACTTTCAAATATTTATATGGAATTGGCTGTGGAATTCCTATACTGTCTTGCTGAAATGTTCTTGTAAGGTGCTGATTCTCAGCATTGACTTCAATAGAAGAAAAGGAAGAGATCAGATAAGGAAATACAACAGAAAATAGGACACAAATAGAAATAAAGAATACAACCCTTTTCTGAGTTACCTCAAATGAACCTTTAAGGGATCACAGGGTAAAATTTCAATAGCAGATGATTCTGTTCTAAAATATAAAGACCCAAATCACTACTGAGCATTTTGTAAGATCCAAATGAGCCCTTAAAAGAATAGTACAGATTATCAATGTGGGTGCCATCTTATGATGGATTTTTTTAATCTTTCTTTTAGCATTACCAAAGAAAAACACATCTATGAAGAACATTTACAGTAGCAAACACTTTATAGTATTAAATTTAATCTTCAAAGGAACAAGGTTGAGAGTAACCTTATTTTACAGACAAGTAAGAGGTTAAAAAATTGCTGAAGGTCACACAATCATCAGTTGAGGGTGTTAGGATTTGAATCCAGATCTATCTTGATTCTGAACCCAAGTTCTGAATCACTTCATCTCATATCTTTTCGTTTAATTACAAAGTACTGTGTGTGTCCCCCAGCTGACAAATGAACTACTCTAAAGACACATGGAAGACAACTATGGCAGAAAGAGACAACTATATACCATGGTTCTAAGAGAGAAGCCAACAGGTAGATGGTGGCTAGTGGCAACACTGATTTCAGAGTTTGGGGTCTGTCATCCTGCCAGAGGCTCTATGATAGGGCAGCATATACAGGTGTATAAATGAAGCACAATGATCATCTCAACAACACCACTGTGACAACTAGGAGATCTATTGTATGTGAACTTCCTACTTTCCTTGCTTTCTACTGTCCATCTTCACTGTGGTCTTAAGCTCATCTGTCTCAGATTTACGTGTTCTCCCCTCCTGCTTAACATATATGTTCCTTGGGCTCACCCCCAAATCAGCTTACTCTATGAAGTAATCTGCATTGATCTCTTCTGCATTTTCTAATGTCTTATCTTAGCCAAGACATGGATTCAGTTTGTTCCTCTCTCATTTGTGCTGATGAGTGGAAAAGAATTCATCATTTGTGCTGGGTTAAAATTTGTCCTATAAAGCAGACCCTGATACAATCTGAAGACTTTTCTAGCAGTTGTGGTTACCCAAAGTCAGGATATTCATCCTGGGATGGGCAGTAATCATTTTTTGTCACTGGAGGGACTCAAATAGAATTGCATGATGATTTGGTGGTGATAGCATCTGTAAGTGTTCATGCAGTAACAAAGATTCCTAAAACCTAAAAGTTGTGCAACAAAACTCAGGTTTATTTGTTGTTTAAGGTATATGTTCCTCATGGTTATCATGAATCTCCTCTTTATCATCCTCCCTCAGGCCTACACTAACAGAGCAGCCCTCATCTAGGACACTGAATGGCTCATGTTAGAGGAAAAGAGTCATAAAATCTTAAGGTTTTTCTTGAAACTCTAGCTCAGAAGTAACATTTGTATACATATTTTGTTGACCACATAAAATTACATGGCCACTGTTAACTTGGGCTTGGCCTGAGCTTGGGTTCAGTCTGCTATGTTCTCAGCTCCTTATATTCAAAAGGGTGAGGATATATAGTCCTTTATCCAGGCAGGTCACAACAAATTCTCTGCTGAGTCTGGCATCAGTAGGGTGGGGAAGGATGAAGGGCAGTGAATCTTTAGAGAAGTTACATAAACTACCCTTGGATGCTTTAGGCTAGATGACTTCTGAGTTTCCTTTTAGCCTCAGAATTCTGTGATATGCCACAGACATCCAACCTTTTTGTGGGAAGATGCTAGTTTTGAAATATGGAGGCAGGGATATGACAGCTTGAAATAATCATGATCGTACACTTGCTGGAATGGGTGAGGAGCAATTTCTTACTATGCCCTCCCAGGCAGATACCGTTTGGTCTAGTACAGTGCTTCCCAACAGAAAAATAGAGCAAACATAGGTGATTTCAAATTAGCTAAGGGTCATATTATAAAATATTTTTTAAGCTGGTACTATTTATTTTAATAATATATGTACCCTAGTATAAGTGTGATCATTTTAATACAAAATCACTACAAAAATATTAATAGAATAATTTTACTTTCTTTGCTGTATACTGAATCTTAGATCTGTGTGTATTTCACACTAAGAGCACATCTCAAATTGAAATAGCTGTACTAAGCACTTAATTAGCCATACGTTGCTAGTGGCTACTCTACTGGACAGTGTAAGTTTAATGGAAAATGGTGAGGCCTAGCAGTTGAAAAACAGATTTGGGGATCTCACATCAAGAAGGGCTTCCAAGTTGTACTATTGGGCAGAGAAAAAAGAAAGAAAAAAAGGTCGCTCCTGTCCTCTCCCCCCAACCCTCGCCCTCGCCTCACATCTACCTAAATCATTGACTCTTGGCAATGGTCATCTAACACGGTCCTCAGAACTTTTCTTCCTCCCACTCAACTTCTGCCGTCTACCATACTCTCAGTAATTCTCAGTGAAATAGCTTTAGTAATTCTCAGTGAAATAGCTTAGAATTTTGTATATGCAAGGATATGAAAAACAAATTAACAAATGAAAATTATGGACAAAATGTGACTTGAGTCAGTGTCCAAGATCCAACTACTACTTCTGACAGCCTAACTGCTGCTTATAATGGAGTCTCATGTTGAGACAACGAGGCATTTTGTTTCTGAACAACTTTGGCATGCTATGCAAGCACAGAAATTGAGGCATTCTTTCCTAATAGTACATTTTCAGCAGCAGTGTCAGGGGTCCAACACAGAGCCCAAGAGAACATAAAGAGACAGAGAGCTTACCCCCAAATTAATGTACCTTATCATTAGGGTTGGGGAAGAAAGTAGAGTCAGGGTTAAAACATGACTAAAAGCTATAGCCAGCCCTTCTTCTTTGGCTCCATCTTAAGAAATTCTTCCCCTAAGTCTTCCCACAAGTTCTTTATAATCTGAGCCAGACCTCAAGTTCTTTATAATATGAGCATCTTATGAGCCAGAACACATTGACTTCAAAACTATTATCAGCACCTCCTTGGAATCAAAAAACCAGCGATACATACTGTAGTTTTGGATGCCAAGTTTGAGAAGGTTCACAATACACTAATTTCCAGGACAATGGGTGTCTCAAAGTTGATCCCTGATCCTGTTAGTAACACAGAAAAAGAGGTATGTCTTCTAGCTAGTGAAGAAGTTCTGCTTTCTTAACAACTGGCACCACTAGCCTCAGAAAGGGATAAGCAACTTTGGAATTTCAAATGGCAAATATCCTAGAAACACATATTTCTTATAGGAGAACAGCACAGATTGGTTGACTTAAATAAAGTACCTGGAGTGATAGCCTGGCATCCAATATACAGCAAAAATATTGCCTGGGTGTCCCATAATAAAGAACATCTATAACTTCAATTTTCTATATACTTATATACATCATTTAAAAAAATATATTTCTAGCGGGAAATAACATCCCTGCAAATTTCCTAGAATTAAATAAGCATGTGCACAATTGAGATAGATCACAAAAATAGAGTTTCCCACTCTATTTGATCTTGTTATTTTATATGAGTAAGAAAATAAATGAATCTTTTATGAACTTTACTTTCATCATGAATAATGATATATAAGAAATTTAAACATACTCTTAATTATTTACTATACATTTTTCTGTTAATTTCTGGACAACTAAAAATAAATTGAGATTTTTCTTTTCTGGCAGGGGGGTCTTTTGTATTAACAAACCTTTCAGCTTTTTTATGTAATCTTTTCATTTCAAGGACATTCTCGTCTAGGATCCAAATTCTCCATTTCCTCTGCACTGCAGTTTAATGAAACCCCAGCATTTTTCTTGCTCCAAAAATGCCAAATGTAGTTAAGAATGCCTTGATAATATGCTATTGCTAAAAACTATTTATATTCATAGATTCCTGACAGTTTACTGCTTTTTGACATGATATCTCTCATTGTAGAACTTTAGCCAATATATGTATACATATTACATGTATATTTATATTACATAATTAACACATAGAACATTTTATCATACTTTCATCTCCAACTACTACCAAACATCTCTATACTCTGGAAGTAAAAACATGTAAAGCTCTTATTATTAGGATGCAGTTCTAAATATACATCTATAAATCATCTTTAAGTGGTTATGAATATTTTAGAAGTAAGGACTAATGTATAGGAAAGCGGGATGCCCTAAATTTTAGCAAATGTCACTTTCACATTTTACTGCTTCTGCTTGAAATAACTCATTACCATCAAGTATGAAATTAAATGACAAGAACCAGTTGCTTCTATGAAGTCAATGTGTGTATGCAGGGTGTGTGCCTTTTTCTGTTTTAAATGGAGGAAAGCTATCTATGAAGAATGAAAACATTTCAAGAAAGAAGATTATCATATCCACTTTATGGAATAATTGTAGTATAATTCACAAGCCAATGCAGAGAGTCTCTTCTCTTTATTATCACTTGGGCTGGGCAGGGTGAAGATGGTTGCTTCGGCACGTAACGAGATGCACTGGCACTGGCCTCCTGATGAGGGAGATGGGGAGGAGGGAGGACAGATCTATAGATGCCCCATCGCTGTCTTTGTGGTTGATGGTGTAACTTGTCAGTAGATGATATATTTGTGGGCAATTTCCCTGCTGGCCAATAATGAGTGGCTATTCCATTGGATAAGCAAAACTAAACACTGCTAGTGTCTCATCAGGACCACAGTAGATGTGTACATGTTCTGTGAGCCACACAGTGCTTCCTCCGACCCTTTGCTTGAGCCAAGAGCAAGGTTACTTATGGGGATGACCAGAGTTCAACATCATTGGCCTCATTTGAAAAGTTAACACACCATAATTCTGTGCTCATTCTTGCAACAGCAAGTATGTGAACAGCCTAAAAAGAGACAATGAATTAAAATGCTGTTAATTATGCTTGAGGCTATGACATTCCTTCTCAAGTAATTACGAGAGGGAGCAATGTCCCTAGTGTTGCTGGTTCTTGATAGCTTACAGAGGAAGTGGAAGAGTGTCCTGCGCTCATCTATTGAGTCTTGGTCTTACTGGCTCTCCAGCAAAGCCAATAGTCTTTGTCCAGTATTTGTAAATTTGTCTGCCAGTCTTTAAGGCCACACAAATTTGTTGTCAAGAGGGAGCTGAGTCTACAAGATTCCTGTGGTGACAGCAAAAACCCTTTTTACCTCATAGGCTTATTGGTATAGAATGAGGGAAATTCAGAGTGTGCTAACAATGATCTATTTCACAGAGATGGCTGCAGAGGCCCAAGGTCACACAGCTGGTTCATGTAAGCACTTTCATTTGTGCTTCCCTTCATACGCAAGGTCTTTGCTCATCCATTCAGTAAAAATAAAGAAGAGAAAGGAAAGCAATAAGGAGCAGTTAATGCTGAGCCATGGCAGCTAAAGCGAGTACATTTTTTTCTTTAACAAATCTGCCACCTTGAGAATCTCCCTTGACCTCTTGCCCCAGTTACCAGAGGGAAAAAATGCCTGGCCCAGCTGAAATGGGAAAGTGACATGTCTGGTGAACTGTCTTTGGCAAATGGATTACAGGAAACACTGATGCGTTTTGATGTTGTTTCAGCCGTGCTTGGGGACAATCTGAAGTTGTAGGGTGGACACTGGCAGATTACACGTGTATAAGAGTTCAGAGGTTTATTTGTTCTTGCAGAGGTTCCAAATACTCTTGAATGCTGCACAGAAAATGAATTAAGAGGGAACAGAGCAGTTACAGGTACTTACAGACGTGAGGAGACTTAATAAAGCCTCTGTTGAAATGAAAGGACCTTAAACTCTATTAGCAGTATCCTTGGGGAAAAAAAAAAAAAAAACATGCTAGCAGGACATCCTGAAATGATTGTCACTGGAGCAATCCACTCCAAGGACTTTCCACCTAATTGAAACTAATGATGTCTCTGCAGCCAACAAGCCAACTCTGAGTCCCTAGACCTCCATAGAGGTAAATGCAAATGCGACAGGCAAGACTAAGCCCTGAGGCAGGGTATTCAGTTTCCACCTGGCTTTTAGTTTTTGAGTCTCTGTTCAACCATGTTAGGGCATCTTCTCTGGAGAAATCAAATGTACATCTAAGACTGTTTGCGTGAGACCAACGCGGGTCAACCCACTAGAAATTGGGAAATTCTCAGAACTTGAGTTTGGCAAGTCTTGGAGTTTCCAGTCTAGGGACTATTGCTTTCTGAATGAAGAGATTTATTTTGTTCATGTTTTTGCAACTGTCAGGTGCAAGAAATAATCTGGCAGATGTAGTTTTCTTTTTGTAAAACACAAAAGTACTTATTTAATCAAATAAACTTAGAATTGAAATGCTTTCATTGGAGCTAACATCTGGTTTTGTTGTTGTTGTTGTTTGTTTGTTTTTGGTTTGTTTTTGAATTTTTCTGCACGTCTTTCTTCTAGCTCTCTGGTTCTTACTCTGGCAGCACACTGGAATTAACTGGAAAACTTTAAAAAATACTGTTCCCTAAAACATCCCTTTGAATTGGTCTGGGGTATAGCCTGATTCTAACATATGACAACCTACAAGCCACTATTCTAGCAGATACACACTCACTCACACAAAACATGTACTACAGTAGGAGATTTTAAAGCAACATCCATATAATCATACCCAGATGACTTCAGATGATCACTTTGATGCCAATACGTTGAGCATATTAGATGTTTTTATGGAGACAAATTAAATAATCAACATTGGATCTGACCTGGTGATTTTCTCTCATGCCACATAGCTGGGTACCCAAAGCAAACATATTTTTCCCCAACTAAACCAGAATGGGAACTATGGGCACTAAAGCATTAGGCATGTCTCTTCTCCTGAGGAAATTTGCATTTTAAGATCATCAAATGATGATTAGGATTTGAGGACATCAAGGGACTTCCTACTAGGACACCAGTATCAGGGTGTAGAGATAATGACAAGTTACGGGTTGGCTTCTGGAATAGAAGCAGAAAGTCCATTTAGCCTTGCCAGCCAATTTTGCCCTCTAGGCCAGCCAGAAGGCAAGATGTCACCCCTTATTAAACAGCTAATACACTGCCATAAGTAAATAGAGTATGTAATTTCTGGATCATTCCTACTTCTAAATGAAGATTTTTCCCTCTTCCTAAAGTAACTCTGAACATACTAGTAAAGGAAAGCTGTGAAGAATTGGTCAAATACCTTATTTGAAGTCAGAGAAAAGTTAGACTGAAAGATCACGGTTAGTTGGTTCGTCTGAGGGGGGTAATATGCTCTGTTGTAGAATGTTAAATTTTCACAGCATCTGGATAAAGACATTGAAGAGATCTGCCAAAAGACCACCATGGAATGTGGCACTTGTTACAACTATCCACATCATGAAGGGCTAAAGGAATACCCTATTGAAGGGTGGGATGCTCTTTTAGAGCAACACCCCTCTCTTTTTGCACAGAGCTGAAATCATTGAGGTGGTAAATGATGCTGTTACAAGAGGGGATTAATTATGTATTCATGTGCATGGTGTGGAGATATTAAAAAACAAAACAAAACAAAATTGAGAACAATTGATTTAAACCAAGAGTGATTAACATTTTGGCACAAATTAGTTGATCAGATGTTAGCAAAAGCCTTCAGGACAAGGACAGAGGAGAGGAGAGATGTGATGAGGAAGAAGTGGGACAGTACAATCAGAGACTCGGAGCAGGTGAGCCCAGGTGGGGTATTGCCTTAAAGTGTACTGGTCAAGATGGGAACCCAAAAGGGATGCCAGGGAGTGTAGGGGTAAAAAAGGGTCTAAAATAAAAATGCAAAAGTTCTAGAGACAAATGTAATCAGTCTTTCTAATTTTTCCTTGTCCTATCCTGATAGAAAAATATATAATTGCAAGTGAATATAATTATCTGGGTTTTTGTTTTTTCCTATTGTTACATTAACAGTAGTAACTATCAAGTAAATGTCAGTAATCATTCTAAGTCCTTTAAATCATGTTCATGAGGCAAGTGTCATTATTATCCCCATTTGAAAAATAGAGATCAGAGAGGTTAAATAATTTGCTACAGACTATGAAGCTGTAAGGGGCTGAGCTAGTATTATGAGCTAGTATTATGAGTTTTATCCTTCCAGACAATATTCTGCTCACTCTTTAAGAGGAACAGGAGTACAAGTAGATGTGAATTTCAAAGAAGATAAAATGTACCTGCATTTTTTTTCCAGGGAAGGGCAACTTGCCCTTTGTAATTGAGGCCTTTACTTAGCCTTCAAAGAGGATAAATGGGTTTTGTTATTTTAGATGTTATGAATCCTTTCAGAGAGTGATGATTTCATGTAGGCCAGTGAGGACTAATGAAACAGACAAAAAAGAATTAAGAATTTGTCAGAAGGAGCAAAATGGTACCTAAGGGAAGTGGGGTGAGAGACGATTACTTGGGGTGGAGTAGAGGAAGAGATTTAAAGGGTAGGAAACAGGTTGGGGTGCAGGATTGGGACACTGGTCCCTTCTTTCTGACAGTGATCTCAAAATCCACATGGGGTTTTAACTGAAAGAAAAAGTCCTCTTCCAAAGTCTTCACTCCAGGATTGAAGCCACTATACATGGAATATCTTATTTTCTTGCATACAATGATACTCCTATACGTGTGGTTTTTTTTTTTTTCACCCTGAAAAAGTAAAAAGACCTCAAATATGAGTTGGAGGCAAAAGAAAAAAAAAATGTGCTTGGTTACAGAATGCCTTTCCATGTCATTCACGCATTTCTAAGGAGTCCCGCATTTGCCTTTATTTATAAGCACAATAATACATTTTTTAAAAAGCCTAAATGCATCTGCTTATGTAGCAAGCCCTGATCTTTTTTTATTATTATTATTATTTGATTTTCCTTTTTAAGAGCTTCCAGAATTAGTCTGATTTGTGTCTCTCTACCAAGTGGGGAGGTCCGCTTATATTCCTTATGCAACTAGAAGGGTGGAAGCACCATCCCATGGGGATTGAAGCCAGATTAGTGGCTCCGGAGCCCAGGGTGCTGCTTATTTTCTTTGCTGCTCTAGATCTGGTGTCCACTCCAGAATCTAACCCAAGGTGCTTTGCAGGAGACAATGGTTCAGAAAGATGACTTACCTTCCCCAAATTACCTACTGGTACATTACTACAAACTTATAAATTACCACACATTAATAACCTAACATTTTCTCTGAGCCATAAGTACAGCTCAGAGACTCTCACAGGCTGCAACCAAGGTGTCAGCCAGGCTTGCATCTCATTTGAAGGCTCTATTGGGGCAGGAACCTCCTCTAAGCTCTCATACTTTCTGGTTAACAGGATTTAGTTATTTGCTCTTTATTGGGAAAGATCATCCTCAATTCCATGCTACCCAGGTCTCCAAAACACAGTCACTAGCTTCATCAAAGAGAAGTTCTGCCATAAAGATGCAAGTCATACTCTATACAACCTAATCATGGAAGCAACATCCCCTCACATTTACCACAGTGCACTGAATAGAAAAAAGACACAAGTCTCACCTACACTGAAGTGGGAAGATTTACACATGGGCATGACTTCTGGAGATGTTGGCAGAGTCTGGCCATACCAACCATAATGACCGCCCAGGTTATCCCAACTTGCATACTGATGCTTTCCTTGGCTAATCATACATTTGTACTTTAAACACACATGGAATGTTATTATGAGCAAGTAAGTGTGGGAATATGATTTGATTATAGTAAATGAGCTCACAATTTATTCAGAGAAATGAATAAAAGATACAGAAAAATATAAAAGAGAATGCCAATACAAAAAGTATAGGGATCACTGGGGAATTCAGGTTTAGAAATATAAGAGACCCAATGAAATAAATCCCATTCTTGGCTGCTGTTGTCTAGGAAGTTTAGAAAACATGTGGCTTAAACATGTGAATATTAAGAGTAGATAATAACCAACATTAAATGACTTTTATATATTTTATTATGTTAAGTGTTTTTTGCTTAATTTTCATAGCAAGTACCTTAGGTAAGTTTTTGCTTTTTTAATTAATTAACATATATTTACAAAACATTGTTCATTTTTGTAAAACATTTCCTTTCTCCTGTCAGTTGTAGTCCCCATAAAATTCCCACCATCAGTCTACCATCATCATGGTCCTTGTGCTCTTCCCTCCTCTGGTTAGATCTCTCTCCTTCCCCCTCACCTACCGGATTTATAGACATCTCCACTTTAAAGATGAGGAAAGTGAGATTCATAGAGATGAAGGATGCTCCACTTGTTGCTAGTGCAGAAGAACCAAACCTACATGTAACCAAGAGCAATCATTTACAGTCATTATGAGCATCGCTTCACAGTGAATTGACCAGAGTTAGCAAGCAGGGTAAGAGCATTTACAGCAGTTATCAAAGAAGTGAAGGCAGGCAAACACTAGCTAGCCACTCAGTTGAGAAAAGTGAAGTTCCCTCTGTCTAGAAATTTCTTTCTTTAGTGCTTCATAGAATTGGATCATCAATGCCTTCTGGCTTGGCTCAAATGTCATTTGTCAGGTAAAGAAGTCAGGAGGGCCTCCCTGATGGCACAATGGGTTAAAGCACAGCACTATGAAGCTCTTTGCAACCACTGCAGCACAAATTCAATCCCTGCCCAGTGAGCTGACTCACATGGTGCAGCAGACCTCTCTTGTCTAGCCCGCTGTTTCCCATCAGCATTGTATTCAATCAATCTACCTGTTCTGCTCCCCACTCTGTCACTGGTGAATCTTCTCATCCCCCTCATGCCTCTGGCCTGTACCCCAGTTCTTGTGCGCATAAATAAATAAATCTTAAAAAAAATTAAAAGTCAGGAACTCCCTTCCTCACCCTTCCATCACTACCATCGACTACTTAGTTGCTGACTCCAAAAAGATGTCCGTCTAGCACACTGCCATGGAATATAAATGGGCCATTTGAGCAGTGTTTTATGGTAGGTTATAGAGTAAGTATACCCCATTTGTTTAACTAAATGCATGTTTCCCCCTCCCCTTTCTTGTGTCCTTCCCTTTGATCTATAACCTTCCCATAAGTACAGACACAAACACTCTTCCTGCTTCCAGAAGTTTAGATATTTTCCCTCTAAGACTTCAGAGGGAGAAATTCCCTGGCAGTTTCTAAAACTTTCCTTGAGTTCTATTAAGTTGAAATATTGTTTTTAGAACATGGAAAATAGTGGTGAAACTCAGTGGTGGTCTTCTTAAGAGTGTGTCAGGATAATCAATCTTTTTAAAGACCAGCAGGCATGAAGTGTGACAGTGCTCAAGCACTTGGATCTGATGTGTCTGACTTGCTTGAATCTCTGTTGAGAAGGATAATTTATCATATCTTAACTGTGAAACCAGTAGAATTAATTGTTTCCCATGCTTGTATGTATTTGATCATGTGTAAGTATGTCCCTGAGTATGATAGAGTCATTTTGCACTCTCCTTTTGTTCCCTAAACTAATAGAAGTCTCTCCCTCTTACTCGAAATCTGCACCTCTTGTTTCCTCAATATCTACTCAATATTTTACTCTTCAAAACATAAAAACAAAGAGCATATTTTTTAAAAGATTTATTTATTTATTCATACAGAACTGGGGTACAGGCCAGAGATGCGGAGGGTGAGAGGATTCACCAGAGACAGAGTGGGGAGCAGAACAGGCAGATCGATGAAGTACACTGCTGAGGGGAGCAGCGGGCGGGTCAGGGGAGGTCTGCCTCACCATGTGGTCACCTCTGGGGCAGGCGGGGGTCGAACTCATGTGGAAGTGGCCCAAGCTTCTTAGTGCAGTGCTTTAACCCGCTGCGCCACCAGGGAGGGCCACAAAGAGCATATTTAAGTATCTTCTTATAACACTCTTTTGAGATAAGATAGAACTTATTAGATAGAAATCAATCAAATTCTTCTCATAACCACAAGTTCCCCCTAAGAGGGGAGGCACTGCCATGAACAGAAGTGCTGTGCAGGGGCTCCTCCATCAGTGACCTGGAGGAAACAGATATGGCACTGCAGCTAAGACTGCAGTGTGTGCCCAGACTGCTAAGACTCTGTGTGCCCAGAGAGGCCGTTCCCTCCTTTGTTTTGTGAGACATTATTTATGTATCTAAGCCACAGTTAACTCAACATGCAAAAACAGATATGGTATGTGCAAATGTAATGGGAGGTAAAGAAAACATCTGAAGTACCAAACTCAGTGACTGGTCCATCCTAATAGTTTGTTGTTACAAACTAAGATAGATACAGAATCACTGGTCTTCATAGGGGATACCAAGGTCCTTCTTTGGGAATAAGAGAAGATGTTTGGTTTCTTCTGGCATTTGTACTTTAGCTGAAGAAATTAGCATTATTAATACGCAATACATGGGTTGGCCTTTGGCCTCCCTCAGTCTGTGTGTCGGTGTCCACTTCACCTGGAAGGCAGGTAAGCTATCTGAGAGTGGGACATCAAGGATGGGTGAGGAGCTGGATCCTTGCCTTGGTTTTCATGTCACAGTATGGAAATGAATTAGTGTTCATGTAGTTAGGAAGGTTTGCTAATATTAACTAGTTGATCAAAACTTCCATAAGGAAAGTAACTAAAAAAGACTCTTAATGAAGTGTATTTAAGATGTTGTCAAAAAGCACAGTGAGTTTGAAGTTTTACCCTACTTGCAAGCTAATGAACTAACCTGCCATATCTCATGGATGCTAGCTGAGGACAAAAGACTCCTGAGTGAGAAACTAAGTACTTATTACTCATAACACAGCAGGCAGCATGAGCCTCTTGTCTGTCCCAGCCATCCTTGTCCCCTGAGTCCTGCAGGGCCACCATGGGCAGCCCAGTGGATACTGTATAGATAGTGGATTTGTGCCATAGCTGGAAAAGCCTTAGTATAGAAAAACCAAATCTTTTATAGTGGGACTGCTGGAAAACCTGCCCAACCTTGCTCCAGAGAAAAAACATTATCTTTATAATACTGGACAGCAAACAAGCCTGCTCTCTGCTCCAGAGGGAGCCACTATTTTTATGTTTCAAACATAAACAGCATTGAAAAATATAGCCCAGAATGAAAGCTGTCAGTCTCTGATCAAAAAACATGCAAGAACAAAATGAAAGACCTATGAAGAACTCTCACAGAAAATATTCTGTATAAAAGAAGTACAAAGGAAAATAAGAAAACATCTCTAAGTTTATAATTCCTTTACTCCCAAATTGAGCAGTCCCTTTTATAAAATATAATCAATACCAATCCAATCAGATAGAAACAAGGAGTCAGCAAAAAGAAAGAAAGAAAGAAAGAAAGAAAGAAAGAAAGAAAGAAAGAAAGAAAGAAAGAAAGAAAGAAAGAAAGAAAGAAAGAAAGAAAGAAAG
>NW_004567124.1:9796631-9959360 GCF_000260355.1 Condylura cristata | reverse complement strand
AGAAAGAAAGAAAGAAAGAAAGAAAGAAAGAAAGAAAGAAAGAAAGAAAGAAAGAAAGAAAGAAAGAAAGAAAGAAAGAAAGAAAGAAAGAAATCAGACTATTAGAAATAGATTTGTATCTATTCTCATGAAGTAGGGAATTTGGTGCAGTTATATACCTCACACTTTGAAATATTAGCAAATGACAGCAGCACACTCATATAATTTATAAATATCAATCAGTAAAAATATAAAATAAAATTAGGGATCATTGGTATGACTTTGTTCTAAGTTCTTTTCTAGTAACAGCAAAAGTAGAATCTTCCTAAGAGCTTCTACACCATGAATTTCTGTAGTTAAAGAACTACCTTTTACTTTGTGGACAGAAGTCATTCCTAAGAGCTTTAACAATATCTTAAATTTGAATCCACTGGCTAGGGAGATTTCAACTTCCCACCGAGTTGAATGAGCCCTTTACCTGCTGAAGGAGACATTTCCCCAGTGGAACAGCACCCAGGACAACCAAGATTATGTCCTCTTTCTAAACTCTTCCACCTCAAACTTGATAAATCATATTAAAATTAGCAACTGGCCAAACACGAGGGGAAAGTGACTCACATGGGCAGCACTGAGGGGAGAAGGGAGTTGTTAAGAGGAGGTTTGGTATTAGCAAGGGAGCAGCTCCTTTGCCTTCCATAAAAGGTTTTATTGTTTGTCTCCTTGTCTTTGACTTTCTATATCGACAGGGCAACTCCCCAACTTCCTTCTTGTTCTCTCAAACTTTGCCAGAAGTGTTGCCAATTCCTAAACAGGAAACCTGGGGCATTTACCCATGTTTAAAGTTTCTGGGAGTCTGTTTCCACAACTGTTCAATGCAGGCATTTAGGAAAATACCAAGGGGTTGCCCTTGACTTATCAACACATCCATAAAATTGTCCTAGCACTTGCCTGGATGCAAAGGCAGCTAATTGCATCTCCCTACCCCACAGTCAAGTGACTAGTGTAGAAATCCTTAACAAGTAACACTGCACAGATTTTTGAAGTTGTAGAATATGTTTTGAATACTGGAATAGCTCTTGCTAGCTATGTGACCTTGGATTAATCATATACTGTTTTCATGTCTGGAATTCCTTGTTTGTTCACATGGGTTGATACTCACATTCTTCCTATGAAAATCATGAGGCAATGCATGGCATGTAAACACTACTTGTTCTAATCCCTTTCTCCTATCTAATGAAGTAATTAGATTAATAATGGATAGGAATGTTCTTTTTAATTATTAAAGCTATTATAATTATTATTTTGTTATTATTTGGTAGTTGCTATTTCTTACCCAAAGGTTTTCTAAGGTTTTCTAAATCTAAAACCCTTTTTCCCATTGGAGAGGATCATTTTGAACTCTTCTAAGATACGGGGTGGTAGTAGCTGAGTTAATTAGTAAATAGTCAAATATTGGCAGCTAAAACAGAAGACTAATTCATTAATCTTCATTTTGGAAAAGTAAGGGATTAAATGTGGAAGGTTTTTAATAGAGGAACTATCTAGCGAGAAAATGGGGCAAAACTGGAAGATCTGGGAGAGCTGTCATACTGCCATACAAGTCTGATCCATCTGTGAAGAGAGGGGAAGGAGAAAGGAAGAAGGAGGCAGGCAGGGAGGCAGGGATGGAGAGAGAAGAGTTGGAGGAGAGAAAGAGAGAAAGAGAGGGAGGGAGTGGGGAGAGAGAGAGAAAGAGAGTATGTATAGAAGCACCCCCAGCAAGCAGTTCAATAAATGTTCTGCAAGGCTGTTGGGGAATCCCTAAGCCAAAGTTGGCTGCATAATCCTGTGTCTCCTGAAAGCTAGCCTGCTTTAATATCTCTTCCACAGCCAGTCTGTGATTGTGAGATACGCATGGAAGACATGGTCTCAAAGCAAATGTGGCCATGGATTTCAATGCACAGAAGCTTAAATGGAGACCACTTGGGTGAATCCTCTTGATTGCCACAAATCTGCTCCCTGTACACCTTCCCTGTACACTCTGGAACAACCTCAGAGTTAGGTCCCTGTGTGACTTAAGGGTGGTTTGGAAATTCATGTTATGCTCAAAAATATCTCCCCATGTCCTCCCAGAGTGAAATTCTACCATTGGAAATTTAACCCCAAAGATCTAAAACTCTTTTAAGAAAGCACTGATTTAACAGCTTCCAAGGTAAATAGCTTCTACTAATGAGCATCAGATAAAGAAGAGAAGGAACAAGTAGTGTTGATATAAGGGTGTACTGGAGGATGGGGATAAAGTAATGCTGAGAAAGATATCTGCATACTTCAATGATTTTCCCAAATCAAGGCATGCATTTGATTCAATGGCGTATTTGATTATATCAAAAAGACAACTTTGTCAGGGTCCAAGAAGACCCAGTTTAAGTATCCTCTTAAGACCTAACCCAATGCCAAGCCATCTTTTGAGTAGACTTCCGGGGAAATTTTAAGTTGGAAAAGCACAATAAGGCATCTCAAGACTGTATAAAGCTCCCAGAGTATGTGTGTGTCTTCTGCCAGCACATTGGCTGGCAATCTGGGTCCACAGCTTCAAACTCCCCAGCCTCCTCGGTGGCCAGTGGGTTGTATCTATCTGCCACGAAGAGTACAGTTAAATTGGGTATTAGAACTCCTAGGTCTGGAACATGTATTGGTTGCTGGCTAGACTTGAGTATCTGTTAGAGGGCAGACCTAAAAACACCCTGGAAAATTTCCCAGAGATACATTTCTCCGGGAGCCAAAGGGAAAACACAAGTGATCCATTTTGAACTTATTAATAACTGTCAAATTTATATTGGGGCAGTGGAAATGTGGGTTTATGGGGTTGGTACCTTGAGTTCACCATAATAAATGAGATGCAAGGATGGCCTAGAGTTATGATTCTCCAGCATGGCTCATCTTTGAACAAATACAAATCCCCAGGTCTTACTGCTGGAAAGCCCCATTAAGGAAGAGGGTCTAGACATCCCTTTTTAAAAGCTGCCTTCAATTCCTTACTTAATCTTATCATCTGCCATATGTATATCAGTAAAAGTTCAATCCTCAAAGTGGCACCAATAGTTACTTAATTTTGCTTATTCAAGCTTTGTCCTATTTATTTATTTACTTATTTTTTTCGGAACAAGGTAGATTTAAGCAACGAGTTACTTCACATACATAAACACATAACATAATATAAAACTAATTTACACACATCAAAGTTGAGTGGGTCCCTGGGAAGCAGACCCTGAGCATACAGAGCTTTAATCAGGGAAAGCACCTGTGGGAAATAAGGGACAGGATGGTGACAGGGTGGAGGGAGACCCTGGACTGATGAAAAACCAATACACACATACACACACACAAGAACTTTAGCTGTATTTTGAGGTGGGGGGAGGTGGGCCTTGTATGCTTGTGTTGATCAGGCTTTTATTGAATGTAGGGAACCCACAGAAAGAGATGTGAACTTTGGTGAGACAGTTTGTTTAGCCAAGGCAATTCCCCAAAAGGGCTGCCAGCTGAGGGGTGCCATCTGACAGCTCTCCCAACACCTGTGGGGAAAATCCTTTATTCATGGATAGGAGCTAGGCAGGAGGGCAAAGTATTTACCACCATTAGGTTAACTTCACATAAGATTCAATTTTATATGGACTTGGATGAAATTCAACATCTTCTTCCTTCCATAAACTTATTATCTAGTATGAGCCTCTAGATTCCTAAAAGAGTCTGGAAATAGTATTTTTCCTCATCTGAGTGATATTTAATGAGCAACTTATGCATTTAAAAGACTTATTTAAAAACTTATCTTTTTTTTAAAGATTTATTTATTTATGTATGCATACAGGACTGGAGTACAGGCCACAGGTGCAGGGGCAGTGAGAGAATTCATCAGAGACAGAGAAGGGTGCAGAACAGGCAGACTGACAAAGGACACTGCTGAGAGGAGCAGTGGGCGGTGAGGCAGGAGAGGTCTGCTGCACCAGGTGAGTCACCTCCCTGGCCTGGGATTGAACTGAAGCATCTGTGGCTAGCTTACTAGTGTTGTGCTTTAACTGTTGCACCACCACGGAGGATCCAGATAGTGCAATCAAACTCAGATTTAACAGGAAAGGAAGGCAGCTATTTGGGGCAAGAATACTCAGTAAGTGTGCTATGCTAGTGAAATCAAAGGTGTGTGTACAATACACAGTGGACCAATGAGATTCATTCTTTTTGCTCATTGTTATCCTGAGGTGAGCATGGATTAGTAGATTATCTGAGGCAAAAGATTACACTAATTCCCTGAATTAATATAAAAAAATATTAATACAAACAAAAAAGTGCCCTCTTACAAACACCTGTTCCCCAATAAAACACATTCTACTCTTAGCTCTATACCATCTCCACAGACAACTGGGCTCCCAGAAGCATAACATCTCTAATTAAACATGAAGAGGGCTATTATGGCAGAAGAGAATGCCATCAAGGCTTGATCACAGGTATTTGACAGCTTATTTTGATACACTTCTGCAAATCTCACAGTGGTTATACTCCTTAATTCCTTAGTATTTATTAGAGATATCTGAGGGGAAGGGGAAGCCCCACCACATTCTTTTTATGAGAATGATTGTTTGGTATTCTTAGGTATTAATTCACTTGTAATGATCAGGAGGCACTTAGTGAGCCTATTATATTCCTCTTTCAGATTCCTTCACACATAAATTGTCTGAGGGTAAGATTTTCGTTCTAAGAATAATGAGGTAAACAGGGGTAATGAATATACTTTGCAAAGCAATTCTTGGGCCTTCCCTGGTGGCACAGTGGGTTAAAACACAGCACTAAGAAGCTAAAGCCACTTCAGCATGAGTTCCATCCCCAGCCCCGGAGGTGACCCACATGGTGCCGCAGACCTCTCCTGATCCGCCCACTGCTCCCCTTAGCGGTGTACTTTGTCAGTTGGTCTGTTCTGTTCCCCACTCTGTCTCTGGTGAATCTTCTCACTGCCCCTGTACGTCTGACCTGTACCCCAGCCCTGTATGCATAAATAAATAATTTTTTTTTTATTCCTAATAAGGAAGTAATCACACATATACCAAAAGCATGGAGAACCCCATCCTGTCACTTTCTATTTTAAGACAGGTTAGAGGAGAATTAAATCCTAGGCCGCATTTTCCCAATGAAACCCAAAATGCTCTTGCTTTAACCATGTCACAAGATGAGAACTGATTGCAGTGAAAGAGCAATCATTTGTACATTTACTAAGCTTTGACTTACTTTTATTTTCTAGATTTTTTCCTAAGTTTCTTCTTGGAGAAAGAGTGTTCATCATAATGGTTTGCCAACTATCTTAAAACAATTAAAAAAAAAACTTTAAGAGAGCCAGGCTTGCAATGCAATTCATTTGCAAAATTTTTTTGATCAAGTCAAAAGGCATTGCCTAGCCTATGAATGAATAACTTTTAACTAGAATTATGACTAGAATTGTAAACATAAATTGCTAATGGTTTGATCTTGAAGTCAGGTCTCCTTCTTCTTTACTTGGTTATTAATCTAGGACATCATGAGATAGAAAGAATATATCTAAACTTAACTTATAAATTTGACATTTCCTGTGCTACCCAAATAGATTTAATATGGAAGTATGTTCCAGGTAAACTATGACAACTTTGAAGAATATCTTTAGAACCATGGAGCAATCTTATAACTTTTAAAAATAACTATAGCTAAAACAGATTGATAAAATCTGTGACTAATAAGCTAATCTAGAAAGAATAAATAGTTATATACCTTTAGCTACCACCTGTGAACTCCAAATTTAGGTATCTAGCCTGCTTTCTGAGTTCTAACTATCCACTAGATACCTCTGCCTGGTTAATGTAGAATTTATCACCTCTAACATTCTCCCTAACACATCACCTCCTATATTTAATAAACAGAAGCTTCACATAATCTTTCAAGCTAGGACGCTTGGTGACATCCCTGACTCTTCTTAACCACATCTAAATAATGTCTAATTGATCCTGTTGACTCAATCTCCTTAATGCTTGTCTCCTAATAGTAGTTACAATTAGGATTTTTAAAAAAGTCTCAGAGAAGGCAAAATTAATAGAATAGCATGTTACAGGTGCATAGAAAACAAAAAGTCCAACCTTCAAAAATAAAGAGGGGAGATATAAAGGCTTTATTCAATGGTGAGTTCATCATGAGTTTATAGTTTGATTGGCCTCAAGAAGCATGAATAGGACCTGAGGTTTCATTATTTAAATTTATAGTATTTAGAAAGCAAGAGAGGACAATTTTGCTACTCTCCAGTCACAATTACATTCAGTCATTCAGTTATCCATGGCACTTTTTTTTTAAAGATTTATTTATTTATTCACACAGAACTGGGGTACAGGTCAGAAGTCCAGGGGCGGTGAGAGGATTCACCAGAGACAGAGTGGGGAGCAGAACAGGCAGATCTACGAAGTACACTGCTGAGGGGAGCAGCGGACGGGTCAGGAGAGATCTGCTGCACCATGTGGATCACCTCCAGGACAGGGGAGAATCTAACTCAAGCGTAAGTAGTTTAGCTTCTTAATGCTGTGCTTTAACCCACTGAGCCACCAGGGAGGGCCAATGGCACATTTTTTTTTTTTTAAAGATTTATTTATTTATTCATACAGAACTGGGGTATAGGCCAGAGGCTCAGGGGCGGTGAGAGGCTTCACCAGAGACAGAGTGGGGAGCAGAACAGGCAGATCTACGAAGTACACTGCTGAGGGAAGCAGTGGGCGGGCCAGGAGAGGTCTGGCTCGCCATGTGGTCTCCTCCGGGGCAGGCGGCAGGCGGGAATCGAACTCATGCGGAAGTGGCTTCAGATTCTCAGTGCTGCGCTTTAACCCGCTGCGCCACCAGGGAGGGCCAAATGGCACATTTTAATGTAAAAATATTACAACTATATTCAGTAGAAGGGACAGGATTATGAAGAGAGTCAAAAGCATGTCATATAAAGGCATCTTCAGGGGATGGGAGGGTGTCTCTTAAAGATGGGAATTTTTGAGATGGATATGGTGACTGCTATAGCTTACTAAAGGTTGCTGTAAAGAGCAAAGATTCCAACTCTAATCCATAGATCTGAGCTGAACTGGTCTTATAGAGATAACATGGGATAATTCCACAGGGTCTTCAGTCTTGAAATTCACTTGGTAGTTTCAAACACAACTAAGGTGGAGAACCCAAGAAAATGAGACACCAGATTTTCTCAGTGTGTAGTCAAGATCCAATATATAGGAAAAAGGCTTTTGTAGACTGTGAGGGAATGTATTTCAATACAGAGTAGTCTGAGAGAACAAGAGTGAATGGACTGAGTCATTGAGGTTCATATGGGGCAACACAATTTGTAGGAGTGAAATTTAAGAGACTTGAGCAAGACAGGGAGTTTGACTTCATGATTTTTAATATCTAATGATATTTGTCAAATGAAACAAATGCCTACCTTAGAATTTTAACATTTTTTCACATTATGTCAATATAAAATGTTCAGCTTCACCATCAATGACAGCTGGCAGCAAACTATACCCGTGCCATCTTCCCTTGACCCTTGTTTCAGTGCATGTTGGTCATCTTTCTCTGGCCTCCAGAGTCTACTCTGTTTGTACAGAGATCAAGCCTGATATGCAGGGAACTAGCTACCCATTGTCCACCAGCAATCCCTGACTAATGATGACTGGAACTGGCATATACATGCCCAGCTCCCCTTCCCGTCAAATGGTTGACTCTGAGAGGCCATTTACTATACTCTAAAAGTGTCATACATCTGTGTCATTTGACTTTTCTATTTGCCATCATCCTAGACATTTCTATTTCTTCTTTAAAACACATGAAAATTGTACCTTATTCCAGGAATCCTCTTGTCTAATTCCCCTATACCAGTGGAGTCATTTACCACTCTGCTTATCTCCATATCTTAATGTAGAATAATGTAATGTTAATCAACTGAGTATTTAATTTTAAAATAGACATGAGTTAAACTGGAGAGCAAAGGAAACTACCCTGACTCTCTTTTGCACTCACAGCCAGGGAATATATCAGAACCACATGATTTTCAACAACAATTCATTTGTATGTTACCTTTTCTTTGCTCTACAAAGGAAAGCTACAGCTACAGCTACAGCTTTCCTTTGTTCTACAGCTAGTTGAGTTAGCATACTGTCATTAAACAAGTATATGAAACCTGAATCCAGATAGAGTGTGCCCTAAAAATGGGGGAACATTATTCAGTAATCTTAAACAAACTTTATTAATAGAAGAGTATTATCATTTTAATTGAGAAGCACAGGATACCAAATTCTGTATGTAGTCCATATTCAAAAATGGTAGTTTACAAAAAGTAGAAGGAACGTATCAATAGTAACTGAATCTGGGATGTAAGACTCCAGTGATTATTTTTCTGTTTCTCTCAATCTTTGAGTTTTCTAAGTTTTCAGTAATGAGCATGTCACAGAAAATAACAATGACACCTTTTTCACCTGTAAAGAACGATTTTCCACAGATCAATCACCATAGAAGAAATTTTATAAGTTATTAAAGAATTATCTACAAATCACGTCAGAGGCCTAAAGGCTTTATCGGCAAATTCCTTCAAATCACTCATTCTGCTGTCACTTAATTTGTTCCAGAGCTTAGGAAAAGCTGAAAATGTACACAGTTTTGTTTTTTTTTTTTAAGGATTTATTTATTTATGCATACAAAAATGGGGTACAAGCCAGAGGTGCAGGATGGTGAAAGGCTTCACCAGAGACAGAGTGATGAGCAGAACAGGCGGATCAATGAAATACACTGCTGAAGGGAACAGTGGGCGGGTCAGGAGAGGTCTGCCATGCCATGTGGGTCACCTCCAGGGCCAGGGATTGAACTTGCACTGAAAATGGCTGCAGCCAGCTTGCAATTCTGTTTCCCGATCCGTTGCACCACCAGGAGTGCCCCACAGTTTTGTTTTTTAATGAAGGAAGCCTGAATGACCCTGAAACTCAAACTTGATACACATGTGCACACATACACACACACTCTCTATCTATATATCAAAGACATGATTCCACTTAGACAGAAAAAATATTAGATAAACTACTAGACAGACTCAATAAGCATCTAAAAGAATTATCTTGCACAGTTAGAAAAACTATCCTAGTAATTAAAGAGTGACTTAATATTAAGAAACCTACCATATATAAATAGAGCTCACATGACTCAACAAAAACAAAGTAAACACTCCAATCAAAAAAGGGGCAGAAGGACTAAGGGGACACTTCTTCAAAAAGGAAATGCAAATGGTCAACAGATATATGAAAATGCTCAACATTTTATACTCAGGGAAATTCAAATCAAAACCACAATGAGATACTACCTCACACTAGTGAGAATGGCCCATATTTAAAAAATGGCAACAGTAAGTGTTGGCAAAAATGTAAAGAAAAAGGAACACTCTTATACTTTTGGTAAGAATGCAAATGGTCCAACCATATGGAAAGCTATGTGGAAGTTCCTCAAACTACTAAAAATGGAGCTATCTTGGGCCCTCCCTGGTGGTACAACGGGTTAAAGCTCAACACTATGAAGCTATCCCAGCCACTGCAGCACTAGTTCCATTCCCGGCCAGGGGATTAGCACACATGGTCCAGGAGACCTCTCCTGTCTCACCCGCTGCTCCTCTCAGCAGTATATTTCAGGCAATCTGCCTTTTCTGCTCCTGTCACCCCCTGCACCACCGGCCTATACCCCAGTTCTTATATCATAAATAAATACATCTTTTAAAAATAATAAATAAATCTAATAATAGTAATAATAATAATAATAATTTTTTAAATAATAATGAATGAATGAATAAAAATGGAACTACCATATGATCCAGCAATTTCACTCCTAGGAATCTACCCAAAGGACACAAAAACATGCATTCAAAAAGATACCTGTACCTCTATGTTTACTGAAGCACTACATACAGTAGCTAACATATGGTAGCAACCTAATTGTTCCAAAATAGATGATTGGATATAGAAGAGGTGGTGTGTGTGTGTAAAATGAATTACTATTCAGCAGTCAAAAAAGAAACTCATGCCATTTACAGCAACATGGGTAGAGCTAGACGGGCTTATGTTCAGTAGAGTAAGTCAGCAGGAAAAAGAAAAGTATGAGATGGTCTCACTTGTGGGAGGAAAATGGGGAAATCAAACAGGGGATAACAAATATAAAAGACAAAACTATCAGGCAAACTATAAATTGAAGACATTCAGCAGGGATGAGATAGGGAAAGGGATCAAAATAGGGGAGGACACAAAAGATGAGTTAGTGGTTCATGGGTGTCTTTATGGCAATAATTCCATGGAGATTACACCTGAGAGGAGAAATCAGACTTGTACAAAAATGAACAATGATGTAAAAATATATTTTAAAAATTAAAAAAGTGAAGCATAAATAGGGCAAAAGAAATGCTGTCTCAATGAATACTGAACAAGGAATAGATAAAACATTGTAAAGCATATACCATAAACTTGGAATAATGGTTCCTTAGTATAACTATTCATTAGCAAACTTAGCCACATAGAATGTGGGTTATGAGTAATGTGTTATGAAGTTTCAAATTCCAGCTATATTATTTTCCCCCTGTGAGACAGTCAGTAAGTTATTTCTCTATTCTGCCTTGCTTCTATCTATAAAATGGGCATAACAATTTTTTACTTCCTATAGTCTGTGTAAGCATTTTTAGAATGATGTGTGTTACTATGCATGCATAGTGCCTGTAACTTAGTAGTATTAATCAAGTGTTGCAGTAATACTTATGTATCAAATGCCTTGATTTTTATGATTATAAATGAAATATTATGCATATACTATGTGATACAATTGAAATTTTGAAGAAGCTCAGAATCTTTGCAATACTAAAATGGTACATCATAAAACTAGGGAAAGATATGGGCAAATATTTGTGTGTATAAATTTCAACCAACAAATTAGAAGTTCCAGACGTTAAGTAAGCATACATATTCAGGAGAAATTCCATCAAAGATAGAGCTTATGAGACAGTTACCCAAGAAACAGAGTAAACAAATGGGCCCAGGTAAAATGAATTAGACAAAGGTTAAACTGAAGCCAAAGGCAGTATCCAGTGAGAGAGAAATGGTGAACCAAGTTATAAGTTTTGCACATTAGATCTTAGAGAGAAATATGGAGTTATAAAGGGAGATTAATGTATTTCAAACATTTTTATGTAAAAACTTCACTGAATCGTGGCAAAGAAGAGCACAAAAAAGATGTGCTAGTTGATTTTTAAATATTAGTTAAAATCAAAACATTTTAACTGCACTGTGTTTTGGACTAATTTGCATGGATTTGGGAATCATGCAAGGTGAATTTTTCTCTACTGAATGATGATGTCTATCGACCATATGACTAATAAGGAGATTTTATGATATAATCTTGTACTTCCAAAGGTGACAACAATAGTTACGAGAGTAGTCAAACTGATGTACTTCAGAGGTTAGAGATAATTCTTTGTACCCCAAATACACATGTACCCGAGGGTCTTTTTCTCAGGTTTCTAATATAAACAACAAAAGGTGAGAATCACTAAAATAGAGCCAGTCATCAAATTAGAAGATAAAAAATATAAAAATAGAGTTTTCATTGTGGAAATTTGGAGTGCAAATTGGTCCAACCGTATGGAGACTACTGAGACGACTAAAATGAAGCTCCCATATGACCCAGGAATTCCGCTTCTAGGGATCTATCCAAAGTACACAAAAACATCAATTCAAAAGATTACCTGTATCCCTGTTTATTGCAGTGCTATTTACAATCGGTAAAAGCTGGAAACAACCCAAAAGCCCAAAAATATATGACTGGATCAAGAAGATGTGGTACATATACGCAATGGAGTACTATTCAGCAAACAACAAGAAAAAAGATAAACTCGTGCCATTTGCAGCAACATGGATGGAGCTAAAAGGAATTATGCTCAGTGAAATAAGTCAGAAGGAAAAGGAAAACTATTGGATGGTTTCATTTATAGAAGAAATATAGGGGATCTAAGTAAGACATCAGGCAAAAATAATAATACAAAAAATGACAAAACAGACAATTAAAACCAGAGACATCCTGGAGGAGAGGAGGAGGGAGAAGAACTGGAAGGAGGGAGCGAGGAGCACAGGGAACTGTGGAAATGGTGCACACTGGGGGAGGAAATTCTATGGGGAATACACCTGAGACAGAGAAAAAGTAAACACTGTCTAAAAATGAATAATGGTATGTTTTATATATATATATGTATGTATATGTATGTATTTAAACAAATAAAAAAATCACTAAATTGTTAACTATTGTTCTGAAAAATCTAGGTAAAGCAATAGTCATGAAACAGAAATGAGAGGTATTATCTATAGATGAGAAGATGAATCATCAAAGAACACATTCAACAGAGAAAACTACACCCTGTTAAAATCCAAGAGAGCTCATAGTTGTCAGACTTTTAGAAAAAGGAAAAAAGCAACTTTTCAAAAATATGCATTTTGACCTTATAATGGGGGTGAGAGGAGGTCCATCCATAGTAGTGTTTAATATACATAATACCTAGAAACAACCTCATGAGAAACATGGTATGTTGGGTTATCTGAAAAGTCAAGATGTATCTGAAACATAAAAAGAATGAATCGTGACTTTTCAGACAACCCAATATTTGAAGGAAAGTAAAATATCTTACCAGGTAATACAAAAAAGAGTCAAATAGAGAGATGAACAATAGCTCTAAAAGGACAGGCTGATGATTACAGTTTGAGAAATGCTCCTTCTAGGGTCAATTGAATCCCAATAAAAATACTAATGGAAGTTTAAAATAGGAAGTGATCTGTATTATATTCAAAGATGAAATATGATAAATAGCTTGAAATAAGACACGTACTTAATGAACACTAGTTCCCTCCTCTTACTTGTAGCAGAAGTTCTGATGTCTTGGACTATGATGATGTCCCCGCCTTTCATTCCTACAATTATTATTCATTTGGCAATTACTGCACCAACTTTGGCAGCTTACTTTACATTGAATTCTTAGTTAACATACATTATTGGGTCTTTAATTATTCTCTTCCAGACTGCAAACTCCTTGAAGTCAGGGACTGGGTGTAAATCTTAGAACCAAACACTAGGAAATTGGAAATGGTATTGAGACAGGAAATGGTCACAGACTGAAGAAGCCAAAGTTGGGGACCATAGAAACAAGGTGAGATCTAAATGCTAACACTACCCGCAGTTTGAGTGAGCCTTCCCTTACCCTCAGCAATTACCACTGAAGATCTTGCAGACTGAGGCAAAAGTTCCGAAAATATGCTGGAACTGACAAGGAACTGAGGTCAGTTGAACAGTCCAGTGAGGGTTCTTGCAAAACAAGGCAAACTGATTAGAATAAATACAGGTCTACCTAATAGCAGCCAATGGCCTGTGAATTTTGGAATGAATGAATTCCAAAATTCGGAAAGCTTCCCAAGGCAAAATATTTCAGAATCATGCTCCCAGTAGGCCTGGCAGAATCTCAAAATACAGTGGCTGCAAAATATCACTGGATATTTTAAGCATAGTTTGTGTGTTTAAATTTGTAAAATTTTATAAAAGTTGAGGAGACGATACTGTTAGGAAGTATACGTGGGGAACATAAGTATTAAATCAGTATGTGTACAGTTTCCAAGAACTATGAGTAAGCAAACCACTTTTTGACTTCAACTGGATGTCAATTTTACCTAAATATATGCAGGGGATATTAATACTATACTCGTGTTTACTTTAACAACCACCAGGCCTGTGTGAAAATCAGCTTCACAGCCAAATAAAGTGACAAAAATGACAACTCCAAGAACACAGAAACCACTTTGCAAGTTTTGCTTGCATTTTCTGTGTTATCTCCAGAAAAGAAGCCTTATATACTTGTACTTTGGCTGCCTGCCCACTTCTTAAGCCCCCATTTAACACTCCAGGGAGGGGTCTTACTAAAATGCCAGCAATCAAGTCAGAAAATGCCTCTAGCTTTCAAAACTTGTCCAGTATTCCAGCGATTACTAAGAAAGAGAAATTTATTTGTAAATCAGAATTCCAAGTTTCTGAATTGAACCATCATTTTCAGAGCATTCATTCACATACTCCCCAAGTGGAGACTGGAAGGACTATAGGCCCCAGGCCCCCCAAGAGTTCAGCTTCAAGGAACTAACTGATGTCACCATGTCAAAAGGCCACTGATGATAAGGACTGCTCTTTGCATCACCCCCAGGTGCTTGAAGTATTTTCATAAGTGTAAAGATACTTAGGACATGGGCTGTATTTTACTGTAATTTAAAATAAATTTGAAAATTTGTAAATAATGCACAAGAATCAAATAATGAAGATAGCAAAAGGAAAACAGCTGCAATTACTTAATATCTAGTTGGAAGTATTCCAGTTTTGTACAGCAGACAGTAAATTATGAGGGAATTTAGAGGTCAGAGACTGTACTGTGGGTGGGGTGCCGAGGGGAGACATTAGGAAGAGCTGGATGTCTAATGGGAAAACACTTATCCTGATATTAAGGAAAAGTGCTCTGCTTTCTAATCTTGCTCAAACTTGAAGGAGCTATGTCTTCTAGACTATTAACATATTTATTCTAAGTTTTAGTTTCTCACTGATAAAATGGGAATAATGGTAGTATCTACTTTGCAAGGGTAAATCAGATAATACACATGAAGCAGTATTTGGGATAAAGGGACAATTAAACATTATGAAAAAAATAAACAGAACAAACTGACCTTGAAAGATAAATTTTCAGAAAAAGACTGAAGAAGAATACATAATTCAGATCAGACAATCTCAGTGGGAAACAGCTGAAGTCCATCTCAGTTTCCTTACAACATTCATTTATGGATATTTTACTCTACACCTCCAGGATGGGGGTGGTTTGATGATATCCCCAATTTTCACTGCCCACATTTTGGGCCCAGCAAACCACCATCAGCATCATACACCAAATATTCAGAAATCCCAAGTTGAAATAACCTCATGATCTAAAAAGAGAGAAAGTTAACACTAACTTTTCATGAAACCAGAGTGGAGTCACTCAGACACTCAAAAGAGTTGTATCTGGGACCTCCCTGGTAGTATAGGATTAGGTCTCAGCACTATCACTCCTATGGCCTGTGTTTGATCCCTGACCAGGGAAGTGACCCACATATGGCACAGCACACCTCTCCTATCTTCTCTGCTGCTCCCCTCAGCAGTGTATTTCAGTCGATCTACCTGTTCTGCTCCCCACTCTGTCTCCCCACCGCACCCCACCCCACCCCACCTCACCCCTCTCCTTGCCCTGCACCTCTGGACTACACCCCAGTTCTTCTATGAAAAAAAAATATCAAATAAAGTATAAGCAAATTTAATTTTAAAAAGAGTTGTGTTCCTAACATAGCACAACTCTTTCAATTAAACAAAAACTGAAGCCAATATAAATGGGATGTTACAGACAGCCACCACTTTCCCATACCTCCCCCCCTGTATTCATACCACCTCTTCTCCTCCATTATTTTCAAGTTTTCATATTGTTAACCAATAATGGGCTGACAATTTGGTTCCATTGATTAGATGTTTTTAAATACGTAGCTGGGGCCAATAAGTAGAAAACAACTCACTCAAGAAACATTCTAACCAAGAAAGGGCAATAAGTGGGCCATTTCACTACCATCCATAATGACTCCCAAATTCCACATTTCTACATATGATCTGGCAATTACAGCTGCAGATTGAGGATTTTAAAGCGAGTAATTTCTACCATTCCAGGTGCAAGCATGTTTCTTTAATTGGTGTTTGTAGCTCAGGAAGGTGTTTATTGGTCTCCTCTATGGCCTCCCAAATCCAGCTGCAAAATCTAGACTCTCTTGAAAAACAATCTCATACCTAAGGCTATAGAATCAGGGGAATATTTAGAAGAACAAACGGTGAACTACTGAATAGCGAGTTTCAGAGGGGGAAGAAAGGAACAGCCACTATGTCCTTTGGCTCCATGTTTCTGGAGGACACCTTTGGCTGTAGCACCAGATTGCCAAGTTGGCAGAAGTTCCCAGCAAGTGTGGTGCCTCTGCCTTCAGGGTGAGACCTGTCACACTTTTTCTTCTCTCACACCATGGGGGTGAGAGGCATGTCAGAGAATCTACAGTCAACATAAAAGTCAATTTTTATAATCACTTTTGTGCCGAATGGCCCACTTTCCCCGTTGTGCTCAGGGACTTCATCATATTAAAGAGAAGCAGTAAAAGAGGCACATCTGTTCAACAACCAGATACATCTTCAGGCAATATCTGTGAGAAGAGGGGCTCACAGACCAGCTTGCAACTCCCTAGTAACCACTCGCACAAGTTCTTACAGGTCACCTTCAAGGAGAATATATGGGGTATGGTTTTTAATACCTAGTAATCATGTTGATATGGTTTACCATACTCCTGACTAATGGAATTTTTATTTTACGAAACAACAGCTAGTCAGGAATAGACCAACTCTGATTTCCTAAACCATTGGCAGTCTAGATCCTCCTCATCTTTCCAAAAGACAACTGTAGTCCTTCCCTGCCTTACTGTTTCCCAGCCTCCTGTGTTCAGTTCATCCCTCACATGAGTACCAGTTACCTAGGAGACAGTGTGATTGTTTGGCCCAGATGTTTAAAACACCTCACCACTGTAGAATTAAACATGATTTAGTGATACACATTACCCTCACTTGATGCCTCATGATTCTTCCCTCTTGTCTTACCTACTCCATCTCAGCAACCTCACGCCAGCCATTTTAAACTCACATCTTCATTTTCTCAGGGGCTATACTCATGGACTCTACTCTGCCAAAGTCTGCTCTCGCTGACAACCAGCCTTGAGGAGCCTATTCCTGATGGTAGATGAATCCCAGGGCAGTCATACCAGCCATCTCTCTGATCACTGAGCTATACAGAATATAATCCCATGAGGGAATGGATTTGGGCCTAGAATAATACCCAGTTTATATTAAGACCTCAGCAAGCAAGAACAGAAAGAAACCACTAGAGGCTCTGTATTATCTCTGTTGCAGAAATCACACATGGGCTCAAGCTGAACTTCCCAAGGAAGGTACATATTTGAATAGGACATCAAATATGGTGATAGGATGATAGCTCTGCTTCTTAGGCTCTGAAAATACTTTATTCAGAAATATTTACCTGACTTAGGCAGTTGATGGTCCTTTAAGATTTATGCCTGTGAAGATCTCCTATGTCAAGCCGGTCCTACCTCCTTTTAACCTCTCCCGACATACCTTTCCCCAATTAATTATAATTTCTTCTCTGTATTTGAGTCTTGTTTTCCCACCTGAGTAAATGTCAATTGAGATACACTGTTTTTAGGTCTTATAGTAGAAGACAGTAGTCTTCTAACAGTAGTCTTCAAACAGTAGTCTTCAAACATTCAGTCTCCCTGGTGGCGCAAGAGGTTAAATTTCAGCACTATGAAGCTACTGGGAGCCACTGCAGCATGTGTTTAATCCCAGGCCAGGGAGCTGACCCACATGGTGCAGCAGACTTCTCCTGTCTCATCTGCTGCTCCCCTCAGCAGTGTATTTTAGTAGGTCCACCTGTCCTGCTCCCTACTCTGTCTCTGGTGAATCCTCTCACACGCCCCCCTCCCCACTCCCACACACACACCTCTTGCCTACACAGCTCTTGTATGCATGAATAAATAAATATTTAAACAAAACAAAAAAAGAAATGTAGACCATTCACTAGTCCATAGATAGGGAGCCTATGTATTCATCAATAGCTAGCACCAGAATTTCACTTAGAAAGGCATTAATGACACTGAGGAAAATACATTAGTGGGCCATTTGGGGAGAAAAAAATAAAGCCTCCAGAAAAAGAAAGGCTGAACAAGAAATTAATTGCTCTGCACAGAAAGTGGGAGGGTTAATGTTTATTCCTGAGAGGAAACGGACTGTACAGAGAGAATGAAGGCCCAGACATGTGACCAGAGCTTAGATACCAGGTTGACAGGGATGGACTTTTAAGTACCAGGGTGTCTAAGATGATGATTTTATGGTTCCCTCACTCTCCTAAATTTGAGGTTGGCTTCCCACACAAAGGATTGTGTGAGAAATGTGTGTGATTGTTCAGTGATAGAAATCAATGGAAAGATGGACTGATATCCTGAGATCATCACCATAGTTCGGGGCGGGATTTGCACATGGAGCTGAGAGAATTAAGTACCAGGCATGAACAGAAGGGGTCCTAAAGAGCCTGAGAGGCAGAGAGGGTGCGCTCATTCTGTCTCAGGAAAAACTCAGCATAGAGGTGACGGGAAAGCTACCCTCCACACCAAGAAACTAGGAGGATGGGATTTCTTACTACCATTGGGATGGGGTTCAAATGAGTCTTAGTAAGATCTCAAAAAGCAGATAGTAAATTATGACTTAGAGGCCATAAAGACCCAAGATGGAATCTATACAGATGAGGGCACTGAGGTCTGGAGAGGGAGAGGATAACCGACTTCACTAAGGTCATTCATCTCCTGGGTGAAGGAACTTGGACCAGAACTCAGGTTTTCCCCACATATCCCTCCACCTTTTACTCCATGTTGTGCCTCTGTCCTTAAATTGACCACGGGGTTCTAGAAACTGCCTAAGACTATGGCATTTGCCGGACTTATAATTAGAGAAATTTAGGTTACTGTTCATGCCAGCAAGTGCTGTAATTTATCTAAAGGCTGGGATCACATCTGTGCCGATTGGCCATCCGGGAGAGCCATCTGTCATTTTAGGGAATCCTAAGGGGATCTGGCATGGGTCACTGAGGTCCTGGGAATGGGCTGAACTGGGGATGCTGCTAGTAGCCGCCAGGCCTCAATTACCAAAGAGACTCTTCACCTTGTGCCACCTTTACTTGTATGTTTGAGGAGCCCAGACGGGGAGAGAGCTCTGCACAGCTGCTCATATCACACATTTGCAGTTACTAAACACAGAAGATTTACTTCCACAAGACTCAGAACTGGACCGAGGAGGTATCACCAGGGAAGTCCTCTCAGGAAGGCTGCCTCCCAGGCCTATGCCCTTTATTCCCAGGTAACTAGGGTGGCTGAATAGAGTCTGTGAAATTCATTGCATGCTCCCCATTACTTGATTTGTTTGCTGCCAGTGACACTGCCCTGCAGGCACAGATAGGCATAGTGAGGCTGAAATTGTGGCTGAAACAAAGGGCTGCTGCAGAAAAAGGCAGCCATGGGTTTGATGGCTGGTTCACTAGTACCAGGCATGAGCAGAGGATCCCAGAGAGCCTGAGAACCAGAGAGGGTGCCATCATTCTGTCTCCTGGAAGGGCTCGGGAAAGGAACCACTGGTCCCCACTGACTATTATACCAGTGACCGACCAGAGCTAAGAGAAGGGGAGTAAAAATGCTATGCAAATACAGCAGCCTGCTTTTGTCTCTTCTAACCACAAGCTCTAAATGTTAGATAGTAACATCAAAACCACAGATTTCCTTATCCTTACTATTGTGTGAAATGATGGCTTCAAAAAAGAAAGGTTAAGGAGATCTAGTCAAGGTTAGCCAGCAAATCAGAAAATCCTGGAAACGATTCAGCCTCTCTGCTCTTCTCCAACTACTAGCCTTCACTGTTTTAGATTGCTGTTTAAATATGAAGATGTGTGAGCAAACAGAAAATGTCGCAGGTCCTTTCTAGTGGGAATGCAAACACAGGCTAAAAGCCATTTCTATTTCTGACTGGATGGAAATAACTTTTAGGCATTTTCTATCTTTTTATATGATTGTCATGGTAAGGCTTTGAAAGAAGAGGACAAGGAGTGTTTTTAAACCAGAAAAGCTTCTCTGGCTGGAATCAGTTTTCTGTAGAGACAAGCTAGTTTGCAATTGATCTATATATCTCTTAGCTGTTTAATGACCTGTTTCAATGCAGTTTCGATGTTGCGAGTATAGGGAATACCTGTTTGTTGACTTTTAGAAGACAGAAGTGTAACACAAACTTGGGAACCTTCTCAAGAAGGCCCTCTGATTTTTGCTGGTGTCTGATTTTAATGGCAATAAAGCTCTTCATTCCCATGTCACCGACTTCCCCACACAGTTTTCCTGGACACCCCTCTCCTGTTTTCTGTACTCTTTCCAGTTTTGCTTCTTTTTCGCTCTTCTTAACATTTATCACTATTTCCATATTACATACGGATATTTTGCTTATTTATCACTGTCTTATGTAACAAAAGTTTACTTACTTATCCTGTTCCTCATGTTCTCCTCTTAGTCAAAGGTAAGCTTCATCAAGGAAGAGATTTTCCTTTTGTCTACTATTTACCCTTAGGGGGTAGAACAGTATCTGGCATGGAGAACTGTTCAAGTAGGATATATTGAAAATAAGAAAGCAAGCTCAGAGTAAAAAATAATGAAAGTGCTCACAAAGGATCTGCTATATGCAAAGCACTAGTAACTAATTAAAGAAGTGTTAGCCATGCAAATCCTCCTGTATTTGGCTACTAAGGCTGCCATCCCAAAATAGCACAGACAGGGTAACTTAAAGAAGATAAATTTATTTTCTCACAATTCCAAAAATTGGAGGACCAAGTCAAGATGTCAGTGAGTCTGGTGTCTTTTAGGCTCTCTCTTTGGCTTGCACATGGTCATCTCTCAAGTCTTGCACGTACTCCATTTGTGTCTTTGTGTTTCCAAATTTCATTTTCTTATAAAGATAACAGTCAGACTAGATTAGAGTCCACCCAAACAGCCTCGTTTCAGGCTGTACCTCCAACATTGCTGTTCTGAGGTACTAGGGGATCAGGGCTTCAACATGAATGTTGGGAGGCATATTTCAGTCCATAAATCCCTCAAAAAGATTAATGTGTCAGGAAAAATAAGATACAAATTCCTAAAGTTTAAAAAAAAAAAATAAAGGGAGAGTGAACAATTAAATGTAAGAAATCTACAATTACAAAACAGATAATGAGGCAGTGCAGTGTTACAGGTGCAGAGTAGCATCTCTTTACTCGGAATAGGAAAATTATAGACACGCCTGAGCCAGGTTCCTCATCTGGAAAATGGCAGTAATAGAACTGATGACAAGATACAATGGGATAATGTATGTCACAATTCCCACTTGCTTGGCATGCAAAAGCTCCTTAGTAAATGCAGTTTACCTTCTTCTTTTCCTCCCTTCAACAACAGTCAATTCATTTTAGTTACACATGCTAACAAGAACAATAGCATTGTGGAGACTGGCTTTTCTAGGAGGTTCATTCTTCCAAAAAAGCGATACTATATATACACTCGTGTTTAAATTCAAACTCTATAGATGCAAGGTAGCAAGTAAAAATGTCCCCTAACTAATACTCACGCCAGCAGAAGATAACTACTGTTCAGTTTGTCCTGTAGCCATCAGCCCTTTTCTCTATTTTAATATAAACAAATAATTGGTTTTTCATATAAAAGAAAAGTGATTTATAATGGGCCTCTTCCCATACCATTATGTATCCACCCCATTCGTTTTCACATTTGCATCCCATTATATTTGGGAAGGGGAATAAGACTCTGCCAAACAGTTTGAGAAATGTTACACTAAGTTAACCTTTAATACACATAGTGATTACCAGTGAGGCTGATACAATAAACGGCATGTGCCAGTTATAAAGTTATTGTGTCTCAGCTCTAAACTCCCCCTCTTCACTTGGTTTGCTGTGCTGGGACTGGAACTCTGCAAACCTCATTTCTGCTTTGCCAACTGGCCGCTGATATATACTGCACTAGGGGTGCAGACAAGGAGGATGGAAAATTCCCCCTGGTTATTTCACTCTTGCAAGCGGCACCATAGCAGCATGTCTCTGGGTTGGCAGCAGCGAGCACTCCTTATAGTAGCAGTTGAAGCCAGTTGCCCCCAACACTTGCAGAACCAGCTTCATTCTTTACAACATGCCAGCACCAGCTGTCTGGCAGCCCCTCCTCAGAGGTCTGGATCAGAAACTCATGAGGGCTCTTCCTCTTTGAGTTTTTGTCTAGCACAGACAAGCAGCACCCCTCCTGACAGGTCTATGTTTCAGCAACTTGGGGCCCCTTCTGCAAGATTCTTTACTACAAACAGTCCTAATCAATACCAGCTGTTATATTGAATACTATCAACCCTTGGGGTGATCACTGTTTTCTGCAATTGCTACCTTTGTGAAAGTGAAATTTAATGTTCTCTGCCTTTTCAATTACTTAGTTAACAACTTCATATCTACTTTTATATGAACTTCTTCCTGTTCCGAAGACTGGTAGGTTCCTGTATCCTGAGTGACCGCTGATATATGACATTTATTAACCACATTTGACTTTGCCCCGTTGCTTCTTTCCTCAAGGGACAGATGAGGGGTGAAATGCTCTGACAAATATTTTTGGGTAAAAGCAGCTCTGAGCATTACCACTGAGTTGAACAAAATGATCATTAAGAAAGGCACAAATAACTCAGTGAACCTTCCTAAAAATAAGGAAGAATAGAGCAAAGGTTGCAGATGCTACCAATTTAAATATGCAGCTATCGTTTTTCAACAAGTAGATATGCCATTAGTGAAAAGACTGAAAAATCACCAAGATGCATACTGAAAGTTAATCCTAACAGTTTTTGTTTGAGCCAAGATTTTCAGATCTTGCACATTTCATCTTCATTCGAGTTAATTTTATCAATTCCTACAGTCATTTAGTCATTTTTGGCTTAATCATTTATCATGTTCTTTTTCTCTTAGATTTGTGGATAGGGATACCTTTTCTTTAAAATATACTGCTCAACCCAACAACCATGAATATTCCCTCTCCACTTTACAGAGCTAATTAAATTCTCTTTCCTAGAATAGTATTGACTTTTCCTGCCAACTTTTCCTTTAAAATATCCTTCACACTCATCTTTTCCTATTCATTTCAGCTGCTAAAAATTTCATTTGTGTTCTTCCTCTCCAGCCTGGCTGGCTACTAGAACTTTTCAATAATTCCTCTAACCTCTAGCTGTTCCCTTTCCAGTTCACCTTCCATGGTATTCCTAGGTTGATTTCCATGTTCAGTAATTCCTCTGACCCAAACAAAGGAATTCAAAGGTTCCTAACTACCTACATCTCCCACTTCTTAATACTGATGTTCAAGTTCTTTTGAGCATTACCAGCATGTTCAACAAAACGATGGTGAACTTAACTCCACCAACTTTCTTTCCTCACTCAGCACTCTAGCCAAATATGTTTATTCATTGTTCTTATGTTGGGCCTTAGCTTTTTGTCTATAAGCTTTTATTCAATTCATTGTCCTACTTGTTCTTATTTCCACATAAATATAATCAGATCTTCCACATCTAACTCAACGTCCTTCTGTAAGCAATTTTTCCTTACCACTTCAATATCTGGTCTCTTCCTCCCTTAAATGCCTATAACCCTTAGTAACAGTAGCTATTGCTTATTGAGTGTCTACTCTGTGACAGTTGCTGAACTGGATAGTTCACTATCCCCAATCCTTGCTTTCATCCTTTATTCTGTGTTGGATGATTCAATCGAGACTCACAGAAGTTAAGAGCTTCTGAATGTCATGCAGCTTCTTAAGAGGTGGTCAAGAGTAGACACTTTCTTTTTCTAGTCTATCATTCGGTTAACCTCTTGATCTTAAAGTCAGAAGACCTGGGTTTATCCCAAGTCTGTGACTAACTAGCAATCAAATCTTGTATGGGTCACTTCACTTTTACAGACTTTTATTTTTCTCATGTCCAAGGCCCCTTCTATCACTAACATTCAGGGAGTCAGTTCACAGAGGGTCATGAATCCTATTATGCTCTTCTAGATGAGATAAAAGATGTCAGACAATCCAGACTGGTGTTTTATTGGCTCTGTAATTCCCAGAAAAGAAGAGATAGGTTGGGGTCGGGACACTGAAGCAAACACTCTTTGCAGGATGCTTGGAGGCATCTCGTCATATTGAATTAAGCATTTATCTTTATTTAGAAACTCCGGAAATTCTACAGGAAGGGTTTGTTAGAAGAGAGTTTAAATTGTCAAGCTGCCATAGATTCACAAATGAACAAAAGCGGTGGAGAGTTCCTTTTTCCCCTGGATAGCAGAGGGGTTTGCCTTTCATTTTGTGGGTTCTATACAAGAGCAGACACATGTCTCTTTTTTTTTTTTTTTCAGACAGGATATTCTGTTCGGCAACTACCAAAGCAACTTGGGCCCAGCCCCATGAAGAGTAGAGAACTGCAAGCTTTTGCTCTAACACAGATCCTGACCTTTGAACCTTGCAGGGAAAGGGAGAGAAGGTAGATTACACAGCACGGGCAAAGGGTTATGCATACAGAAATGGGAAGCCAATATAAAACCAGGGTTGTTTAAATTTTAAAGTCACCATTAAGTTGAAATCCTCCATGTAATTACCTTAAACCTAATTGTGGCAAGGACAAGGACTTAGGCATTAAGCCACCAGAATTTACCACCTGAGCCTTTTTATTCACCATTCTGAGTTTTTGTTTCTTTTACAAAAAGAAACTAAGAGTCACACTTCTTATATTACTGAATTGGTTTTAGAACTAGGGAAAATGGTGAACAAAAAACATCTATTTCAAAGTAGGCATCCAACAATGGTTACTTTCTCTCTGTGTCTGTACCTTCAATAGTTAACCAAATGCAAGCACTAAACTATTTTTCTAAATTCAGATTAAGGTGGGAGGGGTTTGGATGACATGTCTACAAAAAGGCCACAGCAACATTATCTATCCCACTTTGTACATTTTCTTATTTGAATATCCCATTTGTCAATCTTGCAAAAAAGGGGAAAAAAACACTCATTGTTTGGGAGATTTCACACTTCCCTCCATCCTGTTTCTTGAGGTAAATCCTAAAAGAGTCAGCACAGCATTTCTCAACACAGCTACCACCAATCCCAGGAATTGGGTTCTTCTAGCACACTTTTAAGTGCTCGCATGACTAATAAAGTGTGACATGGCTGAGATTTGCTAGGCTTCTCTTCGGGAATGTACATTCTAGCTGACAAAAAAAAAAAATGGCTAAATTTAGCTGCCTTTAGACAACAAGCATCTTCCAAACAAAGAAGGACTCAAAGGCAAAAATGAGCATAACATGTCTGTGTCCTAACAGGGGTTGGCTCGGCCCTCAGCACACATGGGTGTGCTCACAAGCAGTGTCTGAGCTGTCGATGACAACAAGTTAGACACTGGACTAGGTGTTGCTTTCATGGTCTCTGACCTAAGAGTCCTTACCCAGGTGGGGGAATGGACTGGTGGGCTAAGAGCAGACAGAGTGGGGATAATAATGATAGTATCCCAAGTGTCTGTAAAACCGTCTGCACTCTAACCACCAGATCATCACATATCAGGCCTGAGAAAGAGCCCAGAGACTGTTGGGCATAGAACAAGCAAGGCCCAGAAAGGGGGAGAAAATTTCCTAGGGTCCCAAAGCTAATAGGTGAGTTATCCAAAGCAAGAATACCATATTCCCAATCAACTTATAACTGCTTCAAAGAAAAGAAATCTGTGGGCACATATGGGAGGTACTTTGTGGAGGAAAATCATATGCTGCTGAAGCATTCTGAGAGCTAAAACTGTCTCCCTTCCAGTCCAAAGTTTGTGTAGTTGGATCCAAAACACTGCAAATGTATTTGGCATGGACCACAAAGATGACACTGACCTTGCTGTGGCAGGCAAGGCACTGAGTGTGACAGAAGACATTCCCTGAGCTCCAACAGCAGCCAAGTATGGACACCAATCAAGTTCAGTTTTATATACAGGGTCTGGGGAAAAGACCCTCGACTCCTGGGGTGTAAATTAAGAAGCATGCACAGGAAATGGAGCCTCTCATCCTACTGCTAGATTTTCAGATCCAGGCACATCCTCTGGGTGCTGGCCACTACTTGTTGGCATTTGCCCCTTCTCTGCTCTTAGTGTCTCAGGAGTGAGGATAGAACCGCACTGCGCAGGCACCTATGTCCAAAGTCCCTACTATGGTTTAGGTTCCATCTGTGAGATGCTTTTATGAAAGTTTTGGAAGAGAAGTACAAGTGATTTTTCTTTGGGCAGCGCTCTTGAACATATGGCTGTGGCCACATGTTATCAGAGGCTTCCATGTAAACCCAACTATCAGGGTTGCAGGGTCAGCTACAACCATAGCCGATGGTAGCTTTATATAGTTTCTTGACCAGTGTCAGTAACTTCCTGATTGCTAGAATCATAGCTACAGTGGTAAAGCTGAAAGCTAGTGGCTGTAGCTTTGCTTGAACATTATGTAGTCAGTTCTTCCAAAGCTTTCAAAATTATCTGGCTAACTTTTTTTCTGTTTGAAATAGAGTGGCTTCTATATCTGATATAACACTCACCATCAATACATTTAATTATAACAAAAATAATTTATGAAATACTTCCTATGTGCCGTGACTATCAAGCATGATCTGATACAGTCTTCACATGGATACTGTAATCATTTTCAGATAAAAAAAAAATTGAGGATTAGAGAGCTCAGATGACTTGCTATTGCTATACTCAACTAGTTATCAAATGGCAAGCCAAGACTGATCCCAGGCTGTATGACTCCAGAATCTACAAGCTCAGCTAACTGAGCATGAAAACTGACCCCCTTCATGTAAGATTTACAATTCACCTCAGTAGAGTCAGACTAAGGGGACAAGTTAAATCTTAAGAGGAACAAAAAGACATCAGGGTTCTAAGGACAGAGACTATGGGAAGCATTCTTTGTCCTTCTTCTCTCATATTTTTCTTTTCTTCTGCATTTGATGAAATTCCACAAATACATGTCAAGTTTCCACATACTTGACTCTCCACTCATGTGCCCTTTTTACTCACAACTGTTCACCATAACCTGCATGATGACAATTCCTGCCCTCATTTTTTGACTGAGGTCAGTTCATATCTTGTTAGCAAAGGCTTCTTTACTTGATTTCCCTGTGACTGTCCCAATCAGAAGGACTGCATTGCTTGTTCTATTGCCATGGCAAATTGTTCCTAGTTCCCTTATGACAGGTGTCACTTTGAATTAGGTTGGGTCAAATGTATGCTCACCTACCCTTTTGGTTGGACTGTGCCACCAGGTGTCAGACAGCACCTTTAATCAGACCACAGGAGCTTAAAGATCCCCCTTGGCTTTTTAATAGGATTTCCGTGTCAGCAGAGTTCTGACCATCTGAATTTGGTTATGCAATCCCCTGGAGTCCTCTCAAAGTCCCATTTCCTGATACTTTGTCTGTGTTTATCAGTTAAGGCTCCTGGCCACAACTCTGAATCAAGCAAATGCTTACATAGCTCTAGGTGTCTCGTGATCTGACACCTGGTATTGCCTGATAAATACAAAATGGTATTGCCTGATAAATACAAATGCCAGCTACACTGGCAACTTATTCTGGCAACTCTGAAGTGTCTTGCCCTTTTCCAGAAACATTTCTGGCACACACATTGAGTATTACTCCTTAACCTTATTCCTAGCTCCAGTCCTTGGGTTTCTCATTAACAGCACAGTGACCCTCATGATAGAAATCTAGGAGATGTCAGCTGAATGAAACAAAAGTGAATGTCTATAATTTAGAAGAACCCCCAGAAATTTAAAAAAAAAAAAAGCTCACCAAAATTGACAGTTACCAAAGGAAAAAGAAGGCATCATCATGTCATCTGCTGTCGGAGGGGTAGCAGGTAGGTCAAAGAGGAGGATAGTATTTAAGAAGGTATTTGTCTTTTTGATTAGAGAATTCAGTCAAAACAAATTAGATAAAATCCAAAAGAAAGAAGGAAGATGCATGAAGAAAAACTAGAGGTAGGGACCACATGGGGCTTTATGAAGCTGAAAGGCAGACCCAGGGAAGCAATTGTCAGGGGATAAGTGTCAAGAAAAGGCTTTGAGGGAAAGCAGAGGCACAGGAGGGAGCGAGACAGGAGAGAGCAAGCTCTCAGAAGATGGAATATAAAATAGGGAAATAGGTCAAAAGTTTAGGAAACAGATTAAAAGGGAACAGAGATGAATTAAAAAAAAAAAGTGGAAAGATGATAGAAAAGAGAGGGGGAAAGACAACTACAGATTCTTATAGATTCTACCACACTTTAAAAATGGTCAGGAAGATCACTGAAAAATCCTTCATATCTGTGAAATGAGCTCTGTTCATACTGGGCTATCACTACTAATGCTCTGAAGTTTCTTTCTTTTCAGAAACACATCTGACATTCAGATGATACACTAGTCAAGCAATGCTTGAGTGTCAACAACAACCCCCCAAGTCTCGCTGGCTTACAAAAAAAGAAAAAAAAAAAAGAAGGTTTTTTTCTTGCCCACATTGTAAGTCTCTTGTTGTTCCACTGATATTCTGCTCTATGTTGGCTGTACTTAGGGACCCAGACAGAAGGGGCCTCCACCTTCTTTGAGCCCATGGATACCAAGAAAGCAAAAAATAAACTGGAGACTCTTCAACTGTTTCTTAGTGAAGCAGGTCAAGTCCACTCAAATTTCATGGACCATAAGTAAATCACATGGCTGTGGCTAACATCAAAGGAGAAAGAACTGTAATCCTACTATGTACCTAAAAGAACTAGAACTATTTGGTCAATTAATGACTGTGATATGGTAAATTGCCAGTTTTTCTATTGCCAGCCTGGTAGTCTCCTAAGCAGATTTCACAGAGCCATAGCCATAAGGTTGCCATACAGTAAAGGCCCTGGTAAAGTAAACTGACCTAGCTTTCTGAATTTACCAGTAGGGAAATGAAATCTCAGAGAGAGACAATGACTTATTGCAAACTATACTGATGGTAATACAACAGATTCCTGATTCCCAGCTTTCAATGCTACTTTTGCCATACTAGGGCACACTTATTCATTGAATAAATATCTACTCACTTGAACTACTGGACTTATTTCATTTTGGAAATGACTTTTAATTGCTGCTATAAGAAGAGGAAAGTTTTCTTGCCAAATGCTTTGGTGCTGCCAAGTTCCTTGTACCTTCCAATAATGAATCTTAACCATATAAATAAACAGAAGGCAATCAGAGTTGGAAATAGGATTTAGATAGTATTTGAGAGAGATATTTGATGATATGCATTAACACCGGCAAAACAAAAATGATTTTTGACCATTAAGAGGTAGGCATGTCTACATACATTGACACTTACATATATGTATCTACACAAGTACATATATGTGTGTATAACTGTGTATACCCAGAAGGATGCTCAAGAAAGTGGCAATGGTGGGAGGGGATTTGCAATCAAAAGAGAGGTCCCCATTTCCCCCATTTTCCTACTTGCTCCATTGTATCATTTGGCTTTTCCCACCAGGACTGCATTGCTTTTTCAACAAAAATAGTTAATCAAACAATAAAAGAAATAAAATGTTTTAAAAGTAACAGATGTCAAAAATGCTTACTGGGACTCTGCCTTATCTTTTAGAGTAACATGAAGTGTAACAAATGAGGGGAAAGACTAAAATGGAAGCAACTGACAGCACTTAGCAGCAGGCAGTACATTTTTTAGCAAGTTGCAATATATTTTTATGTCATACAAGCATAATTTAAATACCATTAGACTAGGTAGTCAAAATATGGGTTCAATACCCCAAAATAATGCTATCTTTTGCTATTACTTGAAGAAGTCATTTAAACTTCTCTGTGGTTCAAATTTTTTATCTGTTAACCCACAGTTTGGGTTTCTGCTACATGATCTGCCACTGCACTGGACACTTGGTTGTTATTGAAGAGTCAATACATTCAGTAGAAAGGTCAAGGGCTGTGGAAGCAGATTTATTTTGCTTTGCATTCTATACCACCCAGTTATTAACTATGAGACTTTGAGTAAATTACTTAAGCTCTCTTCATTTTCAATAAATTTAGGTAATGTCTGCTTCAGAATTGCTGTCAAGATTAACTAAATGGCAATATAGAGAACTTCTGGTACTTGATGGCTCTCAAAAATTTTAAATCCCCTTCTGAAACCTTCTCAACAAACCAACCAAGATTCCACAGGACTTCTGTCCTTCTAAGGACAGAAGTTACCCATTTCTGGCATCTTTTTCTTTCTTTCTTTCTTTTAAATGAGTCTCTGTTGATGTAAACAAGGATAGAACAGGCCCATATAAAAATGACAACCTTCTGGTTATCAGAATCTTATATCTGGTACTTGATCTTGGACAGTATCTGAAACTGGCATCTAAACAATGCAGTCCAACTGAAATCATAACAATAATTTGATGGTTTACAAAATGCTCTCACAGACACTATTCTATTAAATCCCCAAACAAATTGTGACTATTCAGTCAATAATTTAGGCATGTACTCATAAGTATTTATTGAGCATCTACTATAGGCCAGCTACTGAATTAGGTGCCAGAAATATACTGCTTAATAATTTTTTTTGAAAAAAGCCACAATACTTGTTCTTATATGTTCTATATTTCTTAGTGGGAGGAGACTTATATCAATCAAATAACAACACAAATGAACAACAAATTAGATCTGTGCTAAGTGCTCAAGGAATAGTGTGTGCAAAGATCCTGTGGCAGAAAGGGAAGAGATCATATGATTAAGGATCACAGAGTCCAAAGCAACAAAGACATAGCATGAAGTGATGGGAGGAAACCCTGAAGAGATCAATAGGGGAAACTAGTTCTAAAGGGCCAAGGAGGGATTTTCTTAGGAACTAGAGACTATTCAAATTTGCCAGCAACTGAATTCAGAGAGTTGAGCTGCAGGTACATTATATGTAATCAACATTATATATAATGTTATATATAAGAATGTTTACAACTGAAAGATAATGGGAAGACATGAGTTAAATCACCGATATTTCCTGAATGGAATTCAAAAAGCTCAGAGGAATCTGTGTCTGTCTGCAATCATAACAATAATTTTATGGTTTACAAAATGCTCTCACAGACACTATTCCATTAAAGTTGGAGTTTGTGTCTCCTGAAAGCTCCACAAAAGAGAGAAGAAGGAGAAGGAAAGGGATTATGGGTTGCTGAGGTTTATTTAAAATGTGGAATGAGTGAAGCTGCACAACGCTTGGGGATAATGGTGACTTGGGGGGAAGGGTTTCTTTAGTAAGAAATTCATAGTTTCAGTACTTTTCTTGGTCCTATAACTTTTCTAAATTCTCCCTCCTAATCCACAGACACCTACATTTATTACTGTTGATGGCCTCTGGAAATTGTCCCAGCCCCTGGAACCAGACAATAAACTAAGTGAATCTGCAACTGTGTGAAGCATCTTGACATACAGAATACGTCACAAATTCAAGACTACTGAATTTTCCATCAACATTTTCTCAGGCAGAGTGGGCTGTAAATCTTGAGATAGACATTGGAATAGACAGTGGTTCTCAATCCTCGTTAACATTAGAATCAGTTGGACAATTAAAAAAAAATGTCTGGGTCATAGCAAGACTAATGAAATCCAATAACACTCCAAGAGTGAGTTTCAAACATTGGTGCTTTCTCAGAGCTCCCAGGTCATTCTGCTGTGCAATCAGCGTGGAGAACCACCAGCACTGAGAAAATACATCTTTATGACCCTTGCTGTCAGTTATATGAACATGGAAAGTCACATATATGTTGGGGACCTCAGCGTTCCGATGTGTACACATAAGGAATTGTTCCAGATGACCTCTGCCAGCAATGGCACTCTGGGAAAACAGTTCCACTTTAGGAAGCATGACTGCATAGGCAGTTGGTCCAGTCCTTGTCTGGATTCCAATGCATCCTTCCCCCAAGTGCCTCTCTCAACTGGAAGCCTGGCATCATAGAAGGAGCACTGGTGAATCAGGAAACGGAGATGATTTTTCCAGTCCACACAAGCAAGGTATTACTTAACCAACACAGGAAACTTCAAACTTTCTAGATATTCATTTGCAGGTACTAATATTGACCTTTCTCAATATCAAAAGCATGAAGCTAAAACAGACAATCTCTCCACACCCTTTGACTGCAAATAGTCTGTAGTAGTCCCGGTCTTGATGAGTGAATTATATTTAAAGAAATACAGTTTAAAACATGCAAACCACCGTTCCATGGGATGAAAATTCTATGGATTCTGAAGTTTTGTGATACCCACATAGTACAAACATTCCACCCTGCACTGTGCTGGGATGACCTGCCATATATCACTGCAAGGGCAACACCTCCCAACAACTCTGAAGCAAAATGGAAGCAACTGGCGCTGCAGAATCCGTGTTAACCTCCCATTAGTCCCCAAAGACTGGTGGCTACTGCTTCATGGAAGAAAATAAAAGCACTGTTACAGCTATCGTTAACAAGAAGTCACTATTCCCGAGAAGGGAACAACTGGGAGAGCCCATACCAGCATACCAGGAGACATGGTATGGTCCACCTCATGAGTCCCTTATGACGTACATACTTGAACTCCCAGAATCCCTTCCGTTGCCTGAGCTCTACATTCCACTGCACCCTATATCTGTTAAAAATTGTTTTTAAAGCTGTATCTTCTTATGACACTTAGAGTTAGCCAAGAGGCATTCCTCTCCTTTGCATTGTGCATTGAAGTCTATAAAATCTCATGCTGAATCTCTCACATATTCCTCCCACGTGCCTAAGCCTTTCTCAATCGACTATACCAGCCTCCTAACTGCTCCTCTTGCTAATTACTCCCTCTCAATCTGTCCTGGCTGAGTGACTGCTTTTTTTTTGGAGGGGGGGCACAATTTAAATGTCACTCTGGCCCATAAGAAGTTCCTATCTCTAAAAAATCACTCCATTATTTCTTTTTCATAACCTACTCAGTTCCTTCACAGCACTCATTATTACTTTCCTCCTTTGTTTACTGCCCTGCTTTCTGCCCCTCCACAAGAATATGGTACCACTAGGAGAATAAGGTCTTAGAGCACATCTGAGGACTTAACATTTAGCGCAGTGTTTAGTACATGATAGGCTGTCCACAAATATTTGTTGAGTAAATGAATGAAGCTTACTGGGTAAAATGCAAACATTTTCACCTGTGCACTAGGCCCATCCCCTCCCCCCCCCCCACCACACCCTCCTGTCCAGGGTGTCCCTCTATGCCCTAGCCGCGGTCACTGCTCCTCATGCCCCACACTAAGTATGTTTTACTATTCTTTAAGCCACCTGGGTCTTGAATATTTATGAGTCTTGAACTTACATGCTGGCCACAATGACTGAAATGACACTCCCTCTCTAGCTAACTCCTAGACATCTTTGAGGAACCAGCTTGCATTTCACATTGTTGAAAAGCTCCCTTCCCCTCTGCTTCCAGTTGGGGAGGCACTTGGAGAAGGATGCAGTGGAATCCAGACAAGGATTGGACCAACTGCCTATGCAGCTGCATTTTACCCATTCTGCACTCCTGTGACACCCGTTAAGTTCCTCTATGGGTCTTTTATGTACTATATTATATATTCTTTTAAGTGACTGCCCTCACTCTGGACTGTGAACAACTTAGGAACAAAGACTCTCTCCGTTCATCTTCATTATTCATCATCCCCTGGTGCAGGATCCAGTCTATACTTAACCAATCTCTACAAATTTTGTCTGCGATTCCAAATATATAAGGATGTTGGTGCCATCAAAAACTGCATCAACTCCTAACTGTGGGAATTGAAGAGCAGGTGCTCCAGGGCCACCTGGACATCCAGAGAAGGCACAAGGAGACTCCACTTATTTATGGGCTTTCAACTACAAAAACAGGAGACACAAAACAAGTCCATTTCTGACAATAAAATAAGGTGGATTTCAACCAAGGAGATGATCTTCCATCTTCTAGAAATGACCTCCTGCTAGCAAATATTATCAAGTAGCTACTATGTACCAGTCACTGTAGTAGGCCTTCCAAGGTCAAACAAGACTCAACTAAGGAATTCAAGGTCCCAAAGGGGCAAGGAGAAGCAGGCTTCTTGTTTCTATGCCTAGTTTAGCACAGACTTGATCACTGTTGATAAATGAACATCTAGCTGGGTTGCCTGGAGACCAATTGAAATCGTTCTCTGGAGACAAGGGGCCTCTGTGAGTCTGCCTTATGCATCATTTCCAATGATAGACCCTCAGCACAGTGATCAGAAGTTCCCAGCCTACTGAGGCATGAAGGGAAGTCCCCACTGAGAAGTAGCTACCAAAATTTATGGTACTTAGGACAGATCCATCGACACCAAAGTGTGCCAGTTCAGGACCCTGCTTAGTTTGCCCTAAATCAATTATCATAACCATGCAAAATATACCTTAGAAGAAGACACCTGAATTTCGTGGAGGACTTACCCTGTTGTCCCATAACCCTAGTAGATGCCCTGATTTTGGGGGGGCTTAAGATTTTTCTACTTTTGGAAGAAACATTTCCAAGTGTGCAAAGCACAGGGAGGCAGTAGGTGGCCCTCCAACCCATTATCTTTTCAGCTATCAATCATAAGACAGGCTTCTAGAATAGCATTCCCTAAGAAATAGGGAAAGTGATACTCACTGCTTCAGAATGAGGTGGTCTTTTAGGAAGGTCAGCATCTGTGTCCACAGTTACTCTCCCCTGGTCTCTTGCTAATACAGAGATATGCCCAGGATGACCTAACCTCACTCAGGAATAAGCAGGATCCTTCTACCATTCAGAGAGTCTTTTATGATATTTGGCTTGATCTCCCTTTGGGTTTCTTAAAAGCCAAATTACATCTGTTACATTCCTCAATAGAAAGACTCTGCCCAGAAGGGAATAATATATTTTATAAATTACCCAATTAATTGTAACAACAAACAATTAAGCTGGTGGGGACAATTGGCATTCTCTACATTCTTTTTGGAGGGATGTTTTAAGACATACATAACACTGTTGTTGATTTTATTACTGATGTTGATGTTGCTTAAACGTCTCATCTGTCCCTTGAGATCAGCACTAACTGTGCTAATTCATAGTGAGATAAAGCTGATTGGAGATATATTGCTCTGGAAAGTATGCTAGTAATATTTCTCATTTGTTTTATTCAGCTTGTAAAGTGTTCTTCTGAAGAACAGAAATGACACTGCGTATTCCTGGGGCACAGCTCAAGGGCTCACCTCTGAGCACAGTGCTAGGCACTTTGTAGGTTTTAGTGCCTCCACTTTAACAACCTTTCAAGGCCTAGGGCTGAGAGCATCTGACACCCTGCTGTTCTACCACATGATTCTGCTCGCTCTCACCCTCTGCTTTAGTTTTGCTTTAAGAACTATAATTTGGAGACCTGCTCACATTTATCTGGTGATCAAAAGTCCACCTATCCCAGATTCCTTTCTCTGCTTTGGCTGGTAGAGTGAGAGGCCCTGCACAGTAATGATAGAAATAATAATGGTTACTATTTCTGAAGGATTTATATGTGCCAGGAGTTTCTACTCATATTTTTAGTAATCATCACAAGTTCTCTTTGCTATTCATCACAATACTCCTTTCATAATTACAAAGTTGAAGTTCAAAAAATTTATTTAACTTGCCCAGAGCTACAGGGTGGATTTAAACACCATCTATCTACCCCATTGTCTATACACTCTCTTTCACCTATTCCATGAGTCAGGCAATAGAGGACTTGATACTTGGGAAGACACATTAAGTAAAACAGGCCACAGTAAGTAGTTTAGGGCTCAAGTTGCTGTTGATGAAAAGAGCCAAGGCCAGATACTGGTCACACGTGGCAAGGTCAACAGTATTTAAGAGGCACGTAGAACAGGTAAAAATTACTTTAGTCAGCAGAAATTTTATAGCATTTATATCTAGCACCAGTATGGCAGGGTGTGATGTGGGGAAGGCAATAGGTTGTTACACTGCAACACCAGAAATTTAGAGCTACAAAAACTCTGAGATGCCTTCTAAACCTCATTTCAAAACTGATAAAATAGAAGATAAGAACGGGCAGGTGATCTATCCAAGTCCAACAGCTTATTGGTGGTGGAGTCAGCTTAGAAAATCAGGTGTCCTACGTCCTATGTCTCTACGTTACTGTCCTAGTTCACACACAGTGTCAGTCACTTACAAAGCAGGTCAAGCATTGTGTTTATTGTTTCTTATAAGTGACTATCACTAAACAAAGCAAGGAACACAAATAATATATAATTCCACATGGGTCATGGAACCCACCCTACTGCACCATCGGTGGTGGTGGGAGGGGGGCAAATTGCAGAGATGGAATAGGAATTTCCCTAGAGACTGTTGACAATCATAGCAGAGCCAGAACTACACAATCTAGATTTTCCAAATCATACATAGCTCCTCTTTCCTCTCTCTCACTCTTTTCCTAATGTCTTTCCTACTGCCATAAATGTAGGTGACCTTGGGCTCAACAAGATGGTGTGAAAAAATAATCCTTACTAAATATCAATTAATAAGCACCCATCTAGAGGTGTCTTTGATGTATAAAATAGGAGTTTTTAATATCTAAAAGAATGAATAGTTAATGATTAGATATGGAATAATGAAGTAATTAAATTCAAGTCAATACTTATTTGTTTATTGACATTTATCTCAAATATGCACTGAAAATATGCTAAGCATGCAAATAACAATGACTGTGATTATAATTACAATAACTTCCATTTACTGACCACCTATTTATACATCACCTCATCTCAAATGAAGTACATCATTATAAAACAATCCAGTATGTAAATATCCTCATCCCTGAGACCCAGAATGCCAGCTGTCTACACCAATATCCATTCTGTCCTTTCTTTTAGAGACAAAACTTGATTTCTAACTGGAGGTATATTTATCTAGTTAGTTAAATGTATTTCTCAGACACTTTTACATATCAGTGTAGCCATATAACTTAGGCATGACTGATGAAATGGAAGCAGAATAATCACAGGAGTCTTCTAGGACATTTCCTTAAAGAAAGGGGGCATGCCTCTTTTTGTCTTCTTTCCTCTATGCTGATTCTTAGAACAGGCTGTGATGGCTGGTGCTGTAGCTTCTACTTTGAACCATGAGGAAAATGAGGACATCCCAAGCAGGATCAGGGAATTGTAAGAATTCAGAATCCATGACCATTTTGTGGTTATACCATTTATTCTAAAAATCCTTTTAGCTGTGGAGGAGGGAAAGACTTGTTTAAAGAGAATAACTGTAGATTTTACATGACATGCAACCAAAACCTAAACCAGCAAAGAAGGCAAAAGAAGAGAGAAGAGTGTGTTGTGTTCAAGGATCATAAGGCAGGTCACATGACTATAATAGGGCTTCGTGCTGGGATGGAGCCCCCGATGGCAGGGCTGGATAGAAAAGCAGAGTCAATTAGCAAATATTTATAAGTCCAGACAAAAGACTTTACATGAAATATCAGTACAAGAATCAAGAGATGCCTACAGCATAAATATGAGCTACATGGAGCAGCTTCAGAAGTATGTATGGAAACTACACCTCCCTCCCCCCTTTGTAGGCATGCTGTAAGAGACAATGCATTTTTTTATTTGTTTTTACATCATTCTTCATTTAATGCCTTTTCCCATCTCAGTTGTAATCCCCTTGGACTTCCCACCACCAGTTCACCCATGTGTGATCACCATAGTCTCGTGCACCTTTCCACCCCATTTTTGAACCTATTCCCCACTCCACCCCCATAAAATTTCTCTGGTATATGGTTGTTCATTGTTTTCATTTTTTCTTTTTTACAATTGCTTCCCCCCACTCCCCACATCCCAGTTCCTTATGCTCCTGTTATGAGTGAAACCATCTGGTATTTTTCTTTTCCTTTCTAGTTTATTTCACTAAGCATGATCCTGTCCAGCTCCACCCATGTTGCTGCAAAAGGCATGAGTTTATCCTTTTTGATTGCTGAATAGTATTCCGTTGTTGTATATGTACCACATCTTTTTAATCCAGTCATCTACTTTTGGACAATGTATTTTCAATGTATATTAACAAGCTGCAAGGAAAAATCAATCAAGTTAGAGTGTGGAGGGCACTGGTTCAATTCAGATCTCAGCCACCCACTGTAAAGCAGAAGCTGGGAGTGGAAGGAGAACAAATGAATAGAGATAAAACAAAATTGTGAAGAGTAGAGAGGTGGCTGGGGTGGGAGAGACAGAAACTTTAACAGTGACAATGACTGAAGTTAGAAATGCAAGGAAAGCCTCTAGGTACCAGCTATTTATCTTCTTTCAGAAACAATGAGACCCTTATTCTGCTACCTTCTCCCAAGTACATCTATGATTTGGCCATGTACAATCATAATAAAAGATTGATAAGTTTGACTTTATCAAAGTTTAAAATGTCTTCTCTTCCCCAAACCACTTGTAGAAAATTAAGAAAAAAAAAAAAAAGACACATAGTCACATAGTCTGGGAGAAAAAGTTTCTAACACACAAATAAATAAGTATCTGAAAGGGGGCTATTATTCATAATATATAAAGAGTAACTCAGTAATAAGAAAATGAATGACCCAAGTTAAAAAATGGAGAAAAAGTTCAAACAGATCCTTCACCAAGGAAGAAGTATAGATGGAAAATAAGCAAATGAAGGTATGTTAACCATTGTATCATTAGTTACAGGGGAGATACAAATTAAAACCACATAAGCACTATGTACTATACTAATGACCCAAGTTAAAGACCATAACAAAAAAGACAAAGACAAAGGCTGGTGAGTTTTAAAACCAGATGAGATTCTTATACATAGCTGGTGGAAATGCAAAGGGTACATTAAGTTTAGAAAATAGTTTGGCAATTTACTATATACATTTAAATAATATATACTTCACCATATGACCAATTCTGCCTCTAGAAATATTCAAAAGCATTAAACTTATGACCACATTAAAACATACATGCATATATTTATGGTAACTTTGTTTATAATCATCAAAAAGTGAAAGCAATCCAGATGTCCATCAGCCAGTGACTGAATAAAAATGAATTGTACAACATCCACATTAATAAAACAGCACACACCAGTAAAAAGTAACACAATGCTGATATGCGCAACAAAGATAAACCTCAGCATTCTGAAAAGTAAAAGAAGTCAGACTCCAACTTCATTTATGTGACATTCTGGAAGTGGAAAAACTATTGGAACAAGGCACAGCTGAGTAGTTGCTGGAGCAACTAATGATTAGACAGAGGTCGGGGGAGTTTGGGGCGGGGGTTGTAGAAATGTTCCAAATTTTTATGGGGAGGGTTGCATAGCTGTTTATATTACAGAACTATCTGTTTAACAAGGTGAATTGCATTCTATATAAATCATAGCTCAGTGACTCTGGCTTAAGAAAGAAAATAAAAGATAAAAGCTAAACAAACACCAGCACAGAGCGGGTAGTGCTTCTGCAAAGGCAGAGACCTGGAGCTCACCATCAGGGCTCTGAGCTGTCCCTGCCTCTTCCCCAGTGGCCATTGGTTTACTTTCCTTCAGTGGCCTTGAATGAAATGTAATAGAGAACTTGAAACAGACTTTCTAACTCCCTGGGAAACACAGCAGGAGAGGCTTTGGAGTTTCTATATAGAAGGAAATAGATTTGGCAAAATGAGCTGAAGAGGAGTCAGGATGTGTGTGGAAGTTGCATTTCCTAGCAAGCCCATTGTTCTTATATAGATTGAGTAACACAGTTCAACAGAAATAGCAAAACCTCCTGAAGAAAGTTTATTTACTTTACATAAAGGTGAAAAAATACCAGTTGTCCATACAATGAGATTTTATTAAGTTTGGGATAGCCTGGAAAGGTTAGCCACATGGGGATCCCTCACTACAAGTCACCTTGTACCTGAAAAAGCAAAGATATAACCTCAGCCTCCCTCTTCATGCAAACTCCTTATGAAGGGAAACTGGTTGAGAGGGATGACCTCTGACAGGGACGTGTACAGCCTCAAGATATGTACAGTATCCAAACACCCAAGTGTACAGACCCAGGCCTTAGCAGGGGCTCCCTTAACACAAAGCATGGGAACTGTTGGGTTTCTCCAAAAACATCTCCTTTCTTCCCAAGATATCTGAGGAAAATATTTTACAACTTGAAGTATGTTTTCCCAGAGGGCACTATTTCATCATCATGTTTGATTATCCATGAGGTTTTAAGCACCATAGTTTAAAGGAGTTCCACTAGAATAAATTTTTGAGTCAAATATGAAATCCCAAAGGGCCCCCACTGTTTTACTTTGGTAGCATACCACGAGCAACTAGAATTAAAATGGAACCAGATAAGATAATCTATGCAACGATAAAGCCATAGAAAGGTAAAAATAAATGGGAACAAATCAGCTACACAGTAGAACATTTGCAGCTCCAGGAAAATATCAATTATAAGTATTAGCTGCAAATATTTCCTGAGGTTCTCACAGTAAAATCCCCTACTGTGCCTCTCTTACTATTTTCCTAGGTATTTTAATTTTCACCTAATGCAAAAAATGCTTTTCTTCATAGTTTTGGTTTCCTACTTGTTTTATTCCTCTCTAGGCAGAATAATGACTGGATGTTTTAAAACATATGCTTGTTTTGACAACTTAGACTAAAACTAGTGAGTTACCTCTTTATCACTAAGGAACCCTATAATTTGGTAATTTGGCACTCAGCTACCTTCAATGAGAATCTAGCTTAGCTGAGCATCAACCGCATCTGAGATGCTACACCAGCCATTGTGGTTAGGAAGATAAATAAAGGTACTGCTTTAAGGAGTTCTCGCTCTAGATGAGAGTTAAGACATGCAAACAAATTGTTATGCTTTGTGATAAGTGATACAGCAAAGGTACAGTACAAGGGGGAGGAAAATAAGTACCTCTGCTGTGAGGAGTCTTTGAAGCTGTCTACTAAGCCCACCATTTGAAAGATGAACAGTAATTCCCCAAGTAAACAAGGTTGGAAGGGCATTTCAGGCAGAGAAAACAGCATGTGGGAAGGGCAAGAAGTGTTGACAGCATGATGCATTTCAGCGACCACAAGAACTTAGATAGTGCATCTAGTACAAGGTGGCAGAGGAGTGAAAGAGAAGCAAGTAGAGGCCAGGTCACAGAAATACTTTATCTGCAGTGTCAAGGAGTTCAGACCTCACTAGAAGGAAATGGGGGCACTGGGTCAGGATTCTAAACAGAGGACAGATATAATCACATTTGTATTGTAGAAAGATGACTTTGTTGGTGAAAGAAATGCCAGAACTACAGCAAAACCCATAGCAGAGGTAACAAGAAGAGGATCTGTTGAAGAAGTATCAAAGAAATAGAAATGGCAACCCATGGGGCCTTAGTGATTGTGGGGGTAAGGAGAGGAAGCAGGCAGGGTAAGACCCAAGCTTCTCAATTCAGAGGCTAACTGGTAACGGTGTCACCTCACAAAGGGAATACAGATAAAAGAATAGATTTGGGAGGGGAAAAAGTAGAGGTGGGGGAAATGATGGTTCAGTTTGAGAGAAATGGAGCTTCCCAGCTAAGTGGCAATCTCTGGGAAATAGGTCTTGAAAATCCCAGAGTGAAAAATCACCCAAGGAAAAGATGGGAGGAATAGAAGACCAAGGCCTGAAGATTCACCAGTATATTACAGACAAACAGGCAAATCAACTCAGGCAGATAGGATAATAACAAGGGGAATGGGTCTATACTCAAGCATTCCCACCTCTTGTTAGCACATTGGAGAGATTATGACGAGTAAAATCTCAGCTGAACCCCAGATTGTAAGACAGAAGCATAGTCAGTCTACCTGGAGCAAGTTCACCAAATCTGAGCTCCTCCCTCCATCTTTGGCCAACAGAGTATAATAAAATAATATACAAATTTCACTTTTTAAAAATTTGGGGTAGACTAGGGAGGGTTGTGAGCCACACATGACTCCCTTACTACAAGTCAGCTTCTGTCTCATTCACCTAAAGAGCAAGTGAGCCACCATTAGGTAATGCAGGAAAAAGCAAAGATCTACCCTCAGCTGCCATCCTCATGCAAACTCAAAGAGGAGAATCTCTTGAGAGTTGGAGAGGCAGCAGAATGCTCAATGAGACCATGAGTCAGAGGAACAAATGCTCCTCCTCGACAGCAGGAGATCTGACAACCTCCCCCAAGCCAAAAAAACTACATATTACAGTTATAGGCGTAACAAAATAGGCATAACATACAAATCTGGGTTTTGGATTACTGTATATCTGATGATCATGAACATAGCAAAAGACTACTAGAAGCAAAAGACCAACTCTTGGTCTTCCACTGACATAACAGAAGATCCAGAGTAGATTAGTCAAGTTAGTTCTCCCAGGTCACACTAGAGTAGCTGAAGGGGGCCCATGTTTCTAGTCCAGGATTCTCATCACTTTATTCATTCCAGTCCACTTTCCCAAGAACACAACCTAAAACTGAAACTTAAGTCTGAGGTACAATCAATAATTCTATCAAAAACTTTTCAGGAAGATGTACAAGATTTGACTCCCCTTTCACTGCTAAACTCCCTGTAAAAGACAGTTCCTGTGTGATGGCAGAACACATCTACAAAAGACTTTGGGGCTTCTCTTCTAACAACAGCAGCCCCCTGACCAAAGAGAATGTCTTCACTTACTCTGTAGTAACCACTTAGAACAGTTCCTTAAGCCTAGGGAGATGGCACTGAAGGAATATTAAAACTTCTGCTAGTCAGATGGCAAAGTCAGCGAGGAAGGGACTGAAGATAATCAATCACTGTGGAATGCCAACCTTCCCTATGTTCAGTGACTCCAACACAATCTGATGAGAGTGTGTGCCAAGATGGCAGGACAAGCTATGAGACCAGAGCGGCAGCTAGATCTCTAGGCAAGTGACGATGGTGAGAAGTAGAAGGCCAGCCCATAGTGCTCCTGTCACATCCCACGCCATGTGGCTTCATACTGCGAAAACATCCTAGTAGGAGTTGGACATAATCTAAAACCTCTCGGAAATAGAAAGCAAGTCTGAAAGATTTATTATCCACCAACCTCAAGGGCCAGTCTGAGACAGATACTGGAACAGGAAGGAGGGGCAGGCAAGCAATTGCCTTTTAATTTATCTTGCTCTTCTGGATGAGATTAACTTTTGGCTTGCAACAGCACAATTCACCTCTAAGTTTGCTGCTGGCGAAGTTAGTAAGTTATTGCTTGCTATAGCTTTGCCATGACAAAAAGCCCTTACCCTAACCCCCACCCCCTGCTAAGATGTGTGTGTTTCTCTTTTATACCAATGAAATGAAGATGAGGAGTTTCCAGCTGACACACTCTCCCACCAGAAATACTAGTGTCCTGATACAGACCACGTATGGGATAACAGACAGGGTAAGTACAGGACTCTGTTTTCTGTCCAAGGAACTGAAAGTCTCTTTCTTATTCAGAGACAGTATCAGAGATAATTTAAGGAGGCAGGGTAAGTTATCCAAATGGAATTTGGCTTGGGAGAAGGAAATTCCACTCTCAATGTTCCCAAGGATTTTATGTGGATTTTGAGTATCAAATATAAAACAGAGGCTAGCTAACGATTGCTCAACTTCCAAATCCCAGCAAGTAATTCAAATGAGTCGACGTCCTTCCTAGGCTGTTCTGGATCTTGTTAGTGGAACAGAATGTCCTGCAAGATTCCAGGAATGTTTACAATTGGAATACAAGTACAGATAATTTTATCAATATTTTAGCTTTCTTTGTTCAGTAACAATTAGTATTGGAGGTGGAGTCTATGAAAATGGCTTATTGCTGGCATTAAAAGATGAAGATGGGGTGAAAACCAAACAAGAATCTTACAACCCATCATGGTGATATATCTAAGAGTAGATAATGTGGTCTCAGGATGTCAGGGTGATCGCCTTTTTGCCCTTTTGGGGAAATGAAGTGATAGAAAAGGCTCAAGATACTTTAGATTAAGGTTACACTTTGAAGTATTTAGCATAAAGAAGTACAAAGGTAGTTACTAGAAACCAGACATGCATTAGTCTTGGAACATTAAAGAAAAATCAGAGAGCTGGAGAAGAAACAGCAGCATTTGAGGCTTCTGCCTTCTGAGGCATCCTCCCCCCGCTGCCAGTTTTCAGGTGCAAGTGATTGCAAGAGGACAAGGGGACCAAGACCCCTAATCAGGCCATGTCATATTTCTGGACTTGGCCTCAGAAAGGAAAGAATGTGCTCACTCCGACAGAATCTAATCTCTCCATCTACTTGCTTCATCCTTGGAGACTCTCCTTAAATCCTACTCCACCTCACAGAAGCAACGTAATAATAATCGTATTAGCTACCAGACACTGAGCACTGTGCAGATAGGTAATAGGCATGTATGTACATATGGATGTATATATTCTTCACAATTACCCAAGTCTTCACTAAAATCTTAACACAAGTGTTACTTTCAACTCAATTTGACAAATAAGAAAACAAGATCAAAAGGGACATGTGTTCAACAGACAAGCAAGCAGGAAATGGGTCCATTTCAGATGTGTCCTAAATTAGCCCCTCCACCCCTACACCTAGAATGGAGAAAGCAAAGGCACAGAGCTTTGCCAATATGAATTTGAAGATTATCTATGTGGCTCACACTGCTTGTCTTTCTAAGCAATACCCCCACGGATTCACAAAAGGCTAATAGTAAGGATTCTTGTTGATGTGACTGTCTTAAATAAGACAGACCACAGAAGTTCCAGGAACTTCTGTCTGTAGAATACATTTCCCTGAATGTTGAATCCCAACCCAGCAAATCCAGTGTAGATAAGGGAGAACAATTTACTCAAGGGAAAAAGAGGAAGGTATACACTGACAACATTAGCTTGTCTGGGAGATGAGGCATTAAAAACTAAAAGTGCTGGAAGAGACAGAAATGTGTCTTTTTATTTTTAAATGTCTGTGTGATTTTAGTGATTATCCAACTTGATATACTATTTTTAACCAACTTTATAAAAATGAGGAACTCAATTTGTCCCATATACTCACTTGATATCCTATCAAGTAATTGCTTTAAATCTATTTATAGTTCCTTGTGTATAAGTCTGTCTCCCCATAGGCAGGCTGGCATATAAAATTTCTTCCTATTGGTCAGTGCCCAGTGCTGGGCTCCAGGCAGAGTTGTTCTCGAATATATAAATGTATATGTTATATATATATATATATATATCTCTCTCTCTCTCTCTCTCTCTATATATATATATATATATGTTAATGTCTGAACAAATGGATGAATAAGGGAATACTTGATTAGATTTTATTTGTGGAATGAGAAGCCATGTTTATATTTTCTTTCTAATATATGACAAATTTACATTATCTTTTTATTATATTAATCATATTAATAATGCAAAAATTAACATCTGTCTTTCCTTTAAACGGAAACAGCTCCCTGTGAAAGCCTGTTGTTGGCTAATTTCAGCCTTTGCAACGTGGCTAGAGGAACTCTCAGTTTGGCTAGTCTGAGCTACAGTCACCTTGATGCTCTGACCTCCTTCCCATGACCATTTCTTACCACTAGCTCTCCAGTTGTCCCTCTGCAGAGCAGAGGGAATAGTCAATCACCAAAACTGTACTTCTGACCCCAACCTCCCACCCCTTATCCCAAACTGGGTCCCTGAAGACCTCAGTTTCCTTAGCACGCATTAGATACCCCACACGCCTATAAAATTCTCCTACAGGGTGGTCAACTATCAAACATTTAGGGCCATGGGCACAGGGATAGCCAAACACATACTTGAAAAAAATACTGGCCCTCCCTGGTGGCATAACACTGCAAGGTTAGGATGCAGCACTGCAAGCAAGCCACAGCTGCTTCAGTGCAAGTTCAATCCCCGGCCCCGGAGGTGATCTACATGATGTGGCAGATTTCTCCTGACCCACCCACTGTTCCCCTCAGCAGTGTGCTTCGTTCATCTGCCTGTTCTGCTCCCCACTCTGTCTCTGGTGAATCCTCTCATTGGCCCTGCATGTCTGGCTTGTACCCCAGTCCTGTATACATAAATAAATAAATCTTTTAAAAAATACTATACAGACAGCTGTGGAAACTTCCCACACTACCCCCAACATACCCACACTCAATGCTATTCCCTCTCTTATTGCATTCTATTGCAGAGCACCAAGCTTGTGATGCCTCTTTCCCTGCATGTGGATTTCTTTGGGAGAGGGACGAGTCAGGGTCTAATCCCAGAAGAGAAGAGGGCAGATGAAGTTCAGGGAGGTTCTCTGGGACCATGACTCAACACTGATCAGAGCCCCAGCTCAGCTCTGCTATTACCCTGATATCACTACTTTTAAACAGGTGCCCTAGTGGTGAGAAGGAACCTTTCAAAAATATGCACTATATTAACCCATGAACCTTTGTGCATTTACACATTTTAAAAGTCAGCAGAGCATGGCTGTTGAAAAACTGAGCCAGACTTCCTGGATTCAGATCTTGACTCAGTCACATACAAGCTGAAATATTGATCTAGCTTCTCCCTGTATCTTATCTGCAAAATGGGATATTGGTGCTCATAATAGTATCTATATTACAGGGTAGTTATAAAGATTTGTAGGTCAGGTGCCTAAAGAACCATGCATCTGCCATGTTGAAACTACTTCACTCTCTGACACCAAATGTTACCAAAGTGTGCCATGTACATTCACACCTAATATTCTAAGTTCAAGATAAATACTAGGAAGTACTTTCGGAGCCCTGAGGAGGAATCAATTTTTTCAAGTGCTAGAGCAGAGATTAGGAAACATTTAAAGATGGTGTCAATGAAACTGGGTCTTAAAAGGGATAGAACTGCTGATGTAGATATGGGAAATGTGGCTGTTCCACAAAAAGAAATTGCATCATCAAAGGTAAACAAGTAGGCAATCCTAGGTATGTGAAGTTTGGTTAAGCCTAACTAACATTTTTAAAGTACAAGTGCTTAGGCCTCGCTCCATCCCCCTAAATTCAGATTTATGTGAACACTGTTAGGTTTGTGTATTAGTAAGTCAATGGCTATGATGGTTGACAACCAGGCCTGACTGAAGAGATATTTAGAGAAATCAGAGGTGTAAATTCTGGAGGGCGAGGTAGGAGGGAGGGGAAGTATCTGAGAAGACTCTCAGACTCAGGCTTAACTCCAAGATGCTCAGCAAAGATGGAAGAAACTGAGAACAATGAATTGTGGAAAGGCACTCTGGCCTTTCTCAGTATCACATAATAAAGTCATCATTGCTATTTTGATGAAAACCATTTCTGTGGCATTTTATACCAATGATGAAACCCACAGGTTTGGTACCAGTAATCTAAGAATAGTTTGCTTGGTTCTAAACTTGCCTCGACCTCTCAGTCTCTTCTCCATTTCAGTTCTTTTCTTTTTGATTCTTCAATCATTCTTTACAAATTTTACAGACAGTCAGTACCCTGGATGTGTTTTGTTAGGCACATCCTTGCTCATCTGCTCCAACACCTTCATGCACCTGCAAGCAGCTGACATCTTCTTTCTCTGCCTCAGTCTTCCCATACCGCAGTCTCATGTTTCCAGTCAGCTTCCTGTCCCTAACATCATTTCCATGCTCTTTCTCTGTATTCCCCCCGAGAGGTGATGACTTGAAGTAAACTTAGTATCCCACCTTTAGCTTCCGTCAAACAACCTCTTTTCCATCAAACAAAAGACTACACCTTTATCTCTGAAACCATCTGCTTACTGAGATCTGACAGACCTCAAAATACATGAGCTTTCCCACCTGTTTTATTTAACATGTATAAATATGTCTATGTACATACATAATTATAATTTGTTGCAGATTAAAACCAAGTTCCATTTATATTCGAAATACAAAATATGATTTTCATTAGTTTGAAAATTTTGAACCAGGTAGAAGGATGTCCTGTTTTGAGATACAAGAGGCTCCCTTTCACGACGTTTTTCCTGGTCCTCTTCTATCCAAATGCTGCTTAAAAATGAAGTTCTACAGAGAGGAAAAGGAGCTGGGATGGCATCAGTGACATCCACAAAGAACAGAGGAACAATTTTAGCACACACACCGTCGTTTTCCGCCAATTCTATAAAATGACATGCACTGTACAAAAATGACACCTGCCATCTATTCTTAAGTACATCACAAAACACAGTGATTTTATAGATAAATCTTTAACAGAGGAGGAACAATGAGACACAAGCTCAGCATTCCTTTGTTCTAGTCGGCCCTGGGTGTGGCGGCCACAGGCACAAGGTCAAGAGCTGCCTGTCGCTGCATCCTTATTGCAAAGGAGACCAGGAGCCCAAGCCCTTCCCACACCCACCCAAGCCCACTGCTTTTAAACTGTTATTTTTTCCCTCATTTCAAAATTATCTAAAGACCAATTGGTTCCAGGCAGCTCTTTCTGTATATTAATTTTTAATTGGAGAAATAGCAATTAGATGGCTGCATTGATTGCCAGTTCCCGTAATCTTTTTTAATTTGAGATAACAATCTATTAAAAAAATGAGTTTGTCCCTAAAATATCTTTTCTTAATGGCAATAATAACTGAAGTTATATACAAAACCAGCAGAGCAGCCCACAGGGAAGGGGTCTAAATTATACATAAAATATTCTGCACCTGGTTTGCCAGTTACAACAAAAACCTTACCATGGGTGCCCTGTGAAAATGGTCAATTACATATGTTGTTTTTATTAATATCATTTTTGAAACAACAAGATCATCTCCTGAGAAAATTTTCATAGCACGAGGCCTGTTTTTTCTACATGAAAGAAACTTAAGACACATAGATAATGAAATTCTTAGTTCCTTGCTAGAGACCCTGACAAGCGGAATATTTGGAGAGAGAAGGAAATATTAGAGGGGAACAGACTGTCTGCTCTGGAGAGACTTCCAGGATAGGGATGAGCAAAGGGGAGGAAAGTCCAGTGCAGAGACCAGATCTCAAGCTTTGCTCAAATACTCGTAGCAGTCAGAATGTTGAGGACTCTAAGGGCATTTACAATAAATAAGCCTCCTTTCCCAGCCAGGTTCTAAGCAATTTGAGAAAGAAAAGTTGAGATCGAAGCCAACTATCACCTTTATTACAGAAGCTACTAAGCGAGAAAATATAGCTTACACATCAGAGAACGATTAGAAAAGCTAGGTCAGAGAAAAGGCTTTAGCACGTAGTAAGCATCCTCTAACACAGTCTGTAAGTTTATTTTAGTGGTTATATTTGAGGAAGATGTCCAAGTTCATGCTCTGAGTCTTAACCTCCTGGTTCCCCACTATGAAACCCTGATATATGTTCTTCAGAAAGAGCAGCTTTGTTTTGCTTTCTCAGCTAAACATTCTTTTTTTGCCTTCCCAACCCCCCAATCCTGCTCCTCAACCCACCTCAGCCCATGTCTGTTGAAAGCCCGTGATATAAAGTGTTGAGATTAGAGATGGAATAGAGGATAAAGAAAGAAGCAAAGAGGACCCCACTAGAACTTAAACTCTTTCGAGTGATAAATTTATCAAAAGTAAGATAAGGGTAAAAATTTATAGTAAGCTAGAGTGACACTGCTGTGTCCCCCTCAGGAATTTCAACATGCTCAGTGGAAACTTTTTTTTTAGATTTACTTATTTATGCATACAGAACAGGGGTACAGGCCAGAGGTGGAGGGGAGGTGAGAGAGTTCACCAGAGACAGGGGGAGCAGAACAGGCAGATTGACGAAGTACACTGCTGAGGGGAGCAGCAGACAAAACAGGAGAGGTTTGCTGTGCCATATGAGTCACCTCTGGGGCCGGGGATCGAACTCACACTACAGCGTCTGTGGCTCACTTGCAGTGCTGCATCCTAACCTGCTGTGCCACCAGGGAAAGCCTCCGTGGAAACATTTTAAAAGGGGTTTACCACCTATAGCCAAAATTTACGAAATTGAGAAGAATACCAGTATGAATAGATCTATTCACCAGGACTCACATGAGAATTAAGTAGGCTGCATGAATCTCAAAAGGAATAGCATTGGGGAAAATGGCATACAATTTATATCTAAGAATAATTGCATCAGAAACAATTACCCACAGCCAGTAACAAACTCTAAAATATAGATTATTAAAAAACATGATGGATCAACTCACGGATGATAAATATTAACAGCAAATATGTTTTGTAGTTATGATGGTACGAAGAATTTGATTTGCATTATCTCATTTAAAAAAAAAATGACAGACTGCTATAAAACCTGGGCAGAAGAAGTGTGTCTTACACTGTGTTCTCTGGGAAACACATCCAGGTAAATATTTGGAGGAAGTTGACAAGGGCAAGGTCACACCTAACTCACTGAGGAGAGAGGGAAACAGGACTGGAGGAGTGACAAGTGAAGACACAATGCAGTTGCAAACATCTCCAATGATCCCACAGAAAACTATGAAGCTGAGGTGGCCTTTCAGAGATAACCCTACTGTGACAAGGCGCCCAGAATTAATGGTATAAACTGCAATGACCAGTCACTCTGAAACTCCCCACTCTAATGGGGAGTTACTCAATTGAGACAGCACCCTACAGGGAGAGACCCAGCTAGGAGTTGTCAGCAGCCAACAGCCTTGGGAGCTGAGGCCTTTGGAATCAAGGAGAGACCCAGTGGCATATCATGGCATCCACTCCCAGAAGAGAGGCATAAAAGGGAGCTAAGTTTATTGAACATCTTGTTCATCCCAGGCACTGTACAGAATACTTTTGTCTTTAATTCTGCTATAGAGATATCAGTGACCCATTCCAAACTTCAGAGAGATGTCAAGTGACCTTCTCCGTATGTTCTCAAGCTTTGCCAACCAAGTAGTTGGCAACAGGGAGTGATTCTGCCCCCTAGGGGACATGGTCAGGATAATGTTTGGGGACATTTTTTGATTGTCACAACTAGGAATAAGAGTTCACCTAGCCATGATAGAGGCCACAGAAACTGCAAAACATCGCACCATACACAGACCATCTCCCACCCCCACCCTCAAGAAAGAGCCATCCATCCTAAAATGTTCAAAGTGATGAGGTTAAGAATCCCTGCTCTTAACTCGTAGGAAAAAAATACAATAAAACCACAATAATTGTGAAGACAGTTTTCAACCAGGAGGGTCATTCTCTTGACTTTTCCTGTCCTGGTTTGTTGGACAGCTCTAAGCCTATGGAGTTTTCTGAGTGGAAAGCCTTGGTTCATGTAATTGGTACCTCAAGATGGGGCTGATTTCCCTCTAGCACTCCTCCAGTGGGATAAGACAAGGTGAGTTTCAGGAGACATCAGTCTCCAGGGATGCATTTGGAGAGACAGGTTACACCAGTCTTGTTCTAACCTGTGAGGAAGAAAATGGTCCAATCCTTTGCATAATCTTTGTATTGCTTCTTGCTATCACAGAGAAAAGGCACCAAAAACCCACATGCAAAGGGGAAGGGATTCAGAGCAAAGAGAAAGGGGCTCAAAATGAAGCTACTTAATTCTGCATCTTTTGACCATAGTAACAGTTTTCTCAAACCTTTGAGTTTACCACGGAAGAAGGCACTTAGGGCTACCATCATGAACAACATGCATTTTCCTAAAATACCCCTTCTGCACATCTTCTGCAAAACCTTCTAAATGATGGGAAATTCAGGATCTGAACCATCTCTATCTTTTCCATCAGAAGAATAGTAAAGAATAGTCATTACTGCTGTCAAGTTATAGTTGATAAAAATAAAAGGGAGGTCACAGAAAGGTTAAGTCATCTGTCTGTGGTCAAACAGAGCAAGGCTGAGTTTTATACCCAGCCTTCTCTGGTTACAAAACCCATGCTCATTTATTTGAGAGCTATATGAACTCTTTGAAATTAATCAGAAGGAAATCCATGTCTTCCTAGAGGTCCCTTAGCTCCCTGAGACACAAGCTGGGTCTTTGGGCTGGACCCAGTCTCATAAGCTTTCTGTTCTTTTCTTATTTGAAATGTAAGAACTCTGAGCTTTCCAATTTCTTATGGAAGGCAAGAAATGAAAGACAGGCTGGATGATTTATATAAAGTGATAATGTGAGCCCATCTCCTTGCAGCCATCATTTTAGTCTGCAATAAAAATGACTGGTCTGACACCCTCCACTTCCTGAATATCCAGAAGGCCTAACTGCTAGGACTCTCAGACATAAAGCTCTCTGTTAATGGACCTGTCAATTTCTTAAAGTGAGCAGTTTTTCATAACACTCCATAAAACTAGAAAAAAATAAAATTAAAAAAGAACATAGCATTTAGCATGAAAATACAGGCATCATTTATTGAGCATAAGCTAAAAGCATTAGAAGAAGAAACTGATAGAGAATGGTAGTTGATGGTGGAAAATAGGATTGCCTAAGGAGAGGACTCTTTACCTACAAAAGGGAGTCCCTATTTTTAGCAACTTAAAAAAAAGACATTCATGAAGTATTAAACTTAAAAGTAGAAAGTTTTATGTTCTTCTAATAACAATCTAGTATCCTTGTTATGATAGATTTACTAACCCCGATTTAGACTCTCAGAGATCAGATTCATGTCCCATAAAATATATAGCAAATGCATTGCTGAGCAAATATATCGTAATAGATTACATAAATATCTATGCCCTATTAAATTTTCAGTTATAAACTATGTTTTTTTGAGACATTTTAATTCATGAAATTATTTACAAGTTTACAGACACCAAGAAACAAACTGGATATACTGTGTTATGCAAATGTTTTTTTCCAAATATGGAAGTTATAAGAATAGAACATATCTAGTGATCAACATATAATTATAAAGAATATTTCAAGGCTTCATTAATGGCGGCTGCTCAGAAGAGACTTGGATATATTCAATGACGTTATTGATTCTCTGTGAACATGGCTAATTTATGAAGGTCATTCCCATTACATCTGTCTGTTATCATTTACCCTGTTTCAGGTCTGTTCAAAAAATTTTTGAGGTTATGTTCGTATCAAGAAAAATCTGAAAATGCAGAAGCTAACCCTCAGTATTATAAGTTTGTATCTTTTCTAGAGGTAGTATAACAGAAGACAAGCCCTGGAGTCTGAGTCTGCAAACATGGTTCAAGGTCTCATTCTAGCACCATGAAGCTTTGTGGCACAGGGCAGGTTACTGAACCTCACCATGTTCTTATACGAAAAACAATGTACTTATTTCTGCTCTACCAACTGCTCAGGGTTGTCAAGAAAACAAGTCAGATAAATTTTGTTAAATATTTTGTGCACTGAATAGAAAAATAAATAAGGATATACAACTTGAAAAATATGTTTTTGGAGAACATTCTGTTAACAAAGAACTAGAAACCAACTTCTCCACTGGGAAGTTACACCAGTTCAACATATCTAGTATTATGAGACATTTTGAATACTGTGAAGTACAGAATGCTGATACTGTGTGTGTAAACTATCACAATGGTATATCATGATAACAATAGCAAGATCAATACAGCAGGGCATCATTACTGAATAACGAAGGCAGAAGAAAAAAAGTGTATCCAGTTAAATTTCATTGTCAGATAAACAATGATTTTTACAGCATAACTATAGACCAAATATTGCAGGGAGCATATTTATAATAAAAGATTGTTTAACAATTACCTGATATTCAAATTTAATTGGGCATACTGTTTTGTTCTCTTGGGGGTAGAGTGGTATAAATCTTATAATACTAAGGGAGGTTACTTTTATCTTTCTTCCCCACACACAACAAAACATGTTGAACACAGAATATTTCCCTCTTGCATTAGCCTTTGTTTGATATTTCAGCTCAAATACAAAGGATTTTGAGGACATTCATTCCTTCCTCTAGCCACTCCTCCTGAGTCTCTTTCTAGATCTGAACTACTACAGGGCATTAGAATGTTATTATTCTCCAGCCTACTCAATTATGACTTTTTCTTCCCAACTAAACAGTGAATTAATTGAGAGAAGAGACTTACTCATTTTGATCCCCCAGTGCCTGGGTTCAATGCCTGGCATGCAGCAGGTAAAAAAGCTCTATGAATTGAAGATCACAGCTTTTTTCTCTCTTCAACCTCTATGAGAAAACTTGTTCATGTCTACTACGTAAATAACAGGGAACCAGGGACAAGTCAACAATCTATCAAGCAATCCATATCTCTCATCTGGCCTTCTCCACTGACCTCTAATCCATGTTTCAGAATAAACTTAACTAGATTCCCGTGAACACCTCAAACACAAGACTGACCACATATTCTTCCCCTTAAAGCTATTCTTTCTTAGAACCATATTCTATAGCTCAGGTAGGTCTGAACTAGACTACTCCCTCTCCCTCACTTCCCTTTTCATTTTTCCTTTATATCAAAAAGTTTCGAAGAGCTTATGGAAATAGCCCCATTTATCTTATATTTATAATTTTCAGAATTTTCCTAGCTTTGACTTAAAATACTATTTTCATTTGTGTGGGGAATTTTTTAAGTGTCCTTTGCATGCTCAGGCATGACTTGGGATAACTCTACACATATATACTTCAAGAAGGAATTTCTCATTTATAATGAAAATCATTGCAAATTTTAATATAAAAATTCATGTTATAAGTAGCAAATGAAACACACACAGACAAATGAAACATAGTATTTAGAGTTTCCCTGACTTATCCACAATATTTCTTCATATATGCTTATGCCCAGAATATGTTTAAAATCCAGAGTGGAGGTTCATTATAAATACTGAAAAACACTGCCAATTTTCTATTCTTCTACATAACAAAACATTTACTTACCTCCCCTCCTGTATCCTCTCATACAGAAATGATAACACTGTAAAATGGTAACTCTGAAAAATCTTACAATCAGTGGGGAAAAAAATGTTTTTCTAAACTTTTAAAATAAATGGTTTGCCCAGGGGTAAGACCTTTTATACCATCTTAGCCGAGAGCAAATTTCCCTAGACAAATTGGCTGGCTGCTTCTTGAATTCTTCTCAGCTGAAATTGAGGCACTCCTATTATTGATATTATCTGACCATGCGCTTACTTTTTAATCCATATATTTTGTTTCACTGGAAGAAATTAGATTATATTTGGTTGTATACAACGCAGAGCTTCAGAACATTCACCCTGTCAAAATAATTTCTTAATTAGTTGTACAACATACTTTTCAAGACAGAACTTGTCGGAAAAACATCCTGCAGTGGAAAGCTTAAGTGAATTCATTCTCAGGATTTTAATAAGACTACGTTTTGCCTCCTATATGGAAGGGAAAAGAAAGTAATTGTCTTGCAATTCTTTGCTTCCTTGGAGACCCACTTCAGAAAAAAAATAATAATAATAAGTTTCAGCTACTTTTTACAAAGAAATGTCTTACATTTTTGTTAAAAAAAATCCATTAGGTTATATGTTGGGTTGGTGACAAAACTTATAAAGTACTGAAAGAAAAAAATTAAGGCTTCCTTCTCAAAAATAATATCCACTCATGGATTAAATAAAAAGACTAAATACAAGGATCCAATTATAGAACGTACCATGTTATGACTACAGCCGATACATTAATGATCTATCTAGACGTACTTTAAAGTCATTGCTTCTTCCATATCAAGCATAGAAGGTTAAAATATTTTGGGTTTAGAAAACAAACGATTTAGATTTTCAATCTCATGTAGTCATGACATTTCATGACTGTTAGTGTGTGATATTAAGAAAACCAGTTAAATTTTCCAGACTTCATTTTGTTCCTCTGTAAAACGAGCATAGTAAATGCACCCCAGCTGATTCTCAGAGCTGTTATGAGGATTAAACGTTGCCATGATTATGGCCATGATTTAAAAACTCAAAAGCAGCATATATTGGCTTCCATGGACTTACTATGTATCTACTATAGGTCAGAAATCATATGACACTTTATATTTAATCCTCATTCTGAAAAATAAGCAAGAAATTTTGACTGAAATTTTCCACAGCTTTAAATGCTTAAAGAGGTTATTTTTTTTTTTCATAAATCAAACATCTAATAAGTAGTAGGACCTAAATTTGAACATACATCTATGGGAATGGGACCATTCCCCACTGCCACAGCCCCTGCCTAGCCCCCTTTAGTCCCTTCTCCTAGTCTTATCATTCATAAATTATGATGTGAGTTTGACGAAGGACAGAGAAAAAAAGACTGGGACTAAGTAAGCCTTTGACCAGCACAAAATCAACATGTCTGGCTCCTGAAAAACTAGTCCCGTGGAGTACTGCCAATAGCTCACATGAAGTCCACACTGGAGAGGAACAGAGCTCATTGACTAAATTCTAAAAGAAGAGTAGTAAAAGGGGACCCTTGAAGTTCAGATTGGGGGTTACTAAAGTCACAGATGGCTCAGCTGAAAACAGGCAGTTCTTTCCTTCATTGCCACCTGATGTGGTGAACAATAGGATATGTCCTGTTGGTTGATATAAGTATAACTGAACTGCTGGTTGTTCAAGGAGCTCTGATAGGTAACCTAAGAGGTGCCCTGAAGGATACCTGAAATGTAGACATGAACCTTGTCCTCACAGAGGGCTGAAAAGCAAATAAACATATGAGAAATAAAGTAGCAATACGTGATTAAATCATTCAACAAACTGTAGTCATCACAAGACATTACATAAAGAACTGCCACTGATGTGGTGCAGGTGATAAAGTGTTGTGAGAGGTCAGGTGTGGGATATAGATCTTTCAGACCAACAGGGTTAGAAAATGCTTTAAGAAAAAGATCAAATGAAACCCCTTGTGGAATTTTAGGTACTTACTTTTTCTCCCAGAGAGAAGTTATTCTTCATTCATTACAAAATATTCTACCACACAACTACTAACAAGATCTTCCTGCTATCTGTGTAAAGGGACCTAAGAGTTCATTAATGTCAGTTTATCACAATGCATACTTTGTTAAGGAGCAGAGACCTGGGTCACAAAGAAGGCCTTTGGAAAAGACTTTCTGGATGGGACAGCACAGAGGAAATAATGGTAAGGGCCATTAGAATACAAAGATAAAGCAGGAAGAGGAGCTCTAGAGAGAAATGGCACAAGAAAAAACTGGAACAGCAACTTAGAAACCCACAGGGCCAGTCAAGGAGTTGGAATTTTATCATATGGGCAACAGGGCAGAGATTTTAAGAAGTCAGCAGGGGCAGAGATTTTAGGGGAAAGCCTGCAGGAGAGATTTGATACAAAAGTAAAGAATAACAATTCAGGTATGAGATAACAAGGACTGAGAAAATTGGTGTGGCTCAAGTAGAGTGAGACTGTTAGAAAAAAAGACTGGTTTAGATCATTAGATTTGGCCCACTCTGATGGAGCAATGGGTTAATGTGCAGCACTGCGAAGCTAGTTCAGCACAATGTTAGGGCAAGTTCAAAACTGACCCTGGCCAGGGAGGAGACCCACATGGCACAGCAGACATCTCCTCTCTCCCTGCTGCTCCTCTCAGCAGTGTACTCTATTGATCTGCTTGTTCTGTCTCTGATGAATTCTCTCATCACCCCTGCACCTCTGGCCTGTATCCCAGTTCTGTATGCATAACTAAATGATTCTTTAAAAATAAATAAATAACTGGATTTGATAACAAGCTATAGGGGAAGAGGGAAGAGTAAAAGAGGCATCATTCATTTAAGTATTAAGACTCCCTATACTTCTGGTATTGTTCTAGATATTTGGGGTATGTTGGTAGAAAAAAAGGAACCAAGATCTTTGCCCTGATGGTGCATAAAGATGGACTAAACAATGAACATAATAAATAAGTAATGTAAATAATATGCTAGAAGGTGAATAGAGTCTAAGAGAGATTGAGAGTACCAGCAGTAGGGTGGGGCACATTTCATGGAGAAGGTGACACCACAGCAAAGATCTGCAGATGAAGAAGTTAGCTTGGGTAGATATCTACAAGAAAATAGTCTCTGGCATATTCAAGAAATATTATGGAGGCCAGTACACCAGGAAAGGAATGAATGAGGGTTGAGTAGTAGGAGATGGAGAAATGTGTGGTGGAAAGGGTGTGTCCCACATAACACCTGAAGGGTCACTATAAGTACTTTGGTTTTTATTCTGAATGAGAAAGGATCCATTTGAAGAGTTTTGAACAGAGGACTGACATGATCTATTGATAAAGGACCATCCCTGCTTCTGTACTGAATGGAATCTGTAAGAATTGCATGCAAAAGGAGAAAGAAAAGTTAAGAGATCTTAGTAGTGACACAAAAGCAAAGTAATAAATAATCATGAAAAGGCATCAGAGGAAACAATGAGATGTGGTAGAATTCCATATGTACTTTTTACAATATGGCTAAATTGCACTTAGTGTATGAGAAAAAGAAAGGAGCTGAGGATGACCATATTAAGAGTAGCTGGACCTCCAAGTGGATAATTCCAGATGGCAATTTGATATAAACTGCCTCTGTCCTGAGTTCTGGACAGAGGCCTGTGCTGGAAACATTTAGAAATGTTGGTACATGATAGGAATTTAAAGTTGGGCAAGGAAAGGAGTAAAGTATCAAGAGAAGGGGGCCAATGATGGAGGCTTGGATAACCTATTAAGAAAAGCAAAAAGAGGAATCAGCAAAAACAGTGCTAAACTGGAGCTGTCAGTGAAATTAGAAAATTAGGAAGAGGGTAACACTCAAGTCAAATGCACTGATAGGTCAAGCCAGGTGAGGATTAAAATCAATATGGAATCCAGTTTTGGTAGTGAGGAAAGCAAAAATGCCATTGGGATGATTGAAGAAGGAATAAGAGAACAGGATTTTGAGCCAGTCATTATCTATAAATCTTCTGAGGAATTTTGCTAAAAGGGGGATCAAAGAAAAGAGGTATCAGTCAGCAAGGAAAGTGAGTTCCAAGAAATGTTTTCTTAAGGTGAGAGAAATAACAGCATGTGCACATGTATACAGGTACCCAAAGGAGAAAAGAGAATCCCTGGGGTGAAATTCTGAAATAAGCAAAGAGGAAATATGATGTAGCATAAGTGGCACAGAGGGCTGGCTTTAGGGAAAAACAATGACCACTCACTTCTTTTCACAAATGTGAAGGCTGAGCCCAGGAGTCAATGGAAGAGTTAGCCAGAATGCGTGAGATACCTGTTTAAACCAAAGGGCAGGGGATGTGATAAGGAACTTACTGTCATACAAATTTTATTTAATGTTTTCTATATAGGGCATATACTGAGATCCTCTACTCTGTCATTTCCTGGGGACTGAGTTATGTTGGTTGATCCAGACAAAACCAAAAATCTCTCAAACAACTGGAATCCCATCAGAGAAAAGTCTAAATTGCCCTTATTGTATTTAACTTTATATTTATGTGTTTGCCCTTTGTTAACCAAAAGAGCATGTTATATATTCTGTGCTAACCTAATTTCATGCTCACTAAACAATAACCCAATTTACTCCCCCAAATGAACTTGCAGGTAGATGCCTAAACTTCCCCCTAATCCATGTATACAGACAAGTTTACACATTCGCTGACAACTGTCTGACACTTAATTGACAAGAATGTTGGAACACTATAGTATTCACTTACCTATCAATATTTATATAAGGCCCACTCTGAGACAGTCCATTTGTGGGCCCTGCAGGAAAAACAGACAATGCAGAGGTGTTCTTCTCTGCAAGTAGAGGCGAGTGGGGTACCAGATTATAGAGAAGCCACTGATTCCCAGTATTAAGACAAAGGACATCCCATCCAGAGATTAATGTGAGCACCCTGAGAGGAGAGAGGTATGCACACACTGGGGAAGAAAAAACATTAAAACAGCAAATGTATAACCAGTCCGTAAATTCATTATATATATAGTAAGTTGCCTCCTGGAAAGCAAGCCTGAGTTATTCTATGGATTTGGAGAGATTCATTGTTAACACTAACCATGGTGGCTTATGACTTCACTGGTAATTTACTAACATAGAAATGCTGTGTGCCCAAATTGGAGCACTGGAGATAAAATGATGAGGGTGGAATTCCTGTCATAAGGAAGTTCATCATTTCTACTCCTCTCTCCATAGGCCTGTCCTCATACCTTCATAGTGTAGAGTGTGTCCATCTCCACAAAATGGAGTGTTCTATTGCCATCTTCTCTTATCAAAATTCTAGCAACAAGCCCTCACTGGTAGTGCAGCCAGTTAAAACACAGCACTGCAAGCTGGCCGCAACCACTTCAGTGCGAGTTTGATACCAGCCCCAAAGGCGATCCGCATGGCGCAGCACACCTCTCCTGACCGCCTGCTACTCCCCTCACCAGTGTACTTCATTCATCTGCCTTTTCTGCCCCCCCTCATCCCCCACCACCACCACACACATACACACTCTGTCTCTGATGAATCCTCTCACCACCCCTGCACCTCTGGCATGTACCCCAGTTCTGTATGCATAAATAAATCTTTAAAAAAATATTCTAGCAACACCCCCCTCAAGGTCCAAATCAAATGTCACCTCCTCTATGAAGTCTGCTCTAATAAACCAAACGCGACCTTCATTTTATTTGAGCCAAAGTTCTTGTGTGAGGATTTTTGCATAGCCTTTACTGCCTGGATTCTAAAATTTTTATGTCTTGTTTATATTTTTGTATTCCATCTTCAAGTATAAGTTACTTGAGGTCAACTCTGTGATTTACTTTTACATCTGACAAAGACTTCAATGATTTATATGTATTAGGTGATCAATGAGCATATGTTGAAAGAATTAATCAATGAATGGACAAAAACATCTCTTTCTCTTCATTTCTTCCTCATTCCTAGTAAATGCAAGTATTTTTTAAAAAGTCTATATATCAATTTGTTTTTCTGACTACAGGGATAATATATTCATTAGGTAAAAGGAAAATATAAAATGAAAATAAGCATTATTTAACAACTTAGTGTATTTCCTTTCAGTATATGCAAATTTACATTTCAAACAAACCTAACCACCATACTTATTTTATAAAATCTAGAGTTTTCACTCTGAGATGATGTTACAACAAGCACCTCAATGACAAGAAATTTTAGAATGAGTAAATAATGAGAAAAGGCTGTCCAATAAGATTCTCGTAAATTGGAGAATGTGATTCCATTCATTAATTCCACAGTCTACTGTTGTAATGGTATCTCCTGGGACTTCAGGAGCTGTTCATCTGTAAAACTGGGATGGGGGCACCCGAAGGACACTGAGATGCCTTCACTTGTGATGTGACATGACAATTCCATTATAGATAAGGAAATGAACTAGATCACTATTGGTCTAGTTAATCAGAAATCTCAAGGCTATTAATACAATAACCTCTGCTCATAGATGAAAAAGTAAGACTCAAAGTCCCTGAAAGAGTTCAGCTTCAAACCAGTATCATCTATGTCCAAGCTATTTTTCTTGGTATTAGGATCCCTTTCCATCAGAACTAGAACTAAAATGGGGTTAAGCTTAGCTATGGTCATGTAGGTCATTAGTGGTAATATTTCCCAGCAGTAGGACAAATGTTGGTCTGAGAAAACAATTAAGGTGCAGTTCTTCTAAAGGAGTTTAATTCTCATTGAGAAGGCAGATTTGTCTCATCACACTACCACTACCACTACCACTACCACTACCACCACATGCTGTCCATGGTGATTTACTAGAGCCAATAAGCAATGCCGGGCAGTGCTGATGCAAGCTGTCAAGGCCAGGTGGGAAGGGTAAAGCCAATAACTAGTGGGAAAGTCACAAGCTTTGAAAGCCAGGAAAGAGCAGGTGGGTGTCAAAGCCTGAGAGCATAGCAGGAGTTCAAGGCAGGGGGTCATGATCAGGTATAGGACACCAGAATACACATTATGATACAATCACAGTCTCGAGTCAACAAATGCAAGGGATTGACTTCTTTGCCAGTCTGGACACCCAAGCCAATGAACAAGCAGCCAAGGTATTACACTTATTAGATCTGAAACACTGCTTTGGACTGAAGAATTGGCATTCCTTTTGAAAAGTCTGTGATCCTGAGATCTGTCTCTTCCACCCCTCCCCATTCCCACAGTCAAAATTATTTTCAAGGCTTGACCTCTATTTCCACATGACTCCCAATTCCAAGACTTGCATCATATATAATGGCATGAAACTAGTCTCCTATTCAGACTCCTTAGTGTAGACACCCCTTGAGTCTGAATGTATGCACCTGAATAATGTCAATGGAGACATAGTTAACTGAGTTAACTGAGTTAAAGTCTCTAAATATACTTTCAAACATATCGCCAAACTGAGGGGCCAAGAAACCAGGTCACTCAGATCTCTGAGATCTAGAATTCAAGTTCTAGATCTAAATTTCCAATTAACCTTTTCATTTCAAATGACTTCAGATCAGAAAATTTTCAAAAACAGTACAGAGAGTTCTTCTTTCCCATGTCTCCTAATGTTAACATATTACATAACTATGGTACAATAATTAAAAGTAAGACATTAACATCAAGGCATCACTATAGAGATAGATTTTATTCACATTTCACCAAATTTCATTTTGGTTCAGAAACACTGTTGTTTAAAAATATGAATACATCTGATTTCTTTTTTGTTTATTTTGATATAATTTTTAAGAGTCTATTTGGATGTCTAGTGGTGATGGATTCATACTTTGGGAACATGTTCAGGAAAAAGTTCTGAAATGGGAAACAGATGTCAATCAGACCTTCTATGTTAGAAACCCAGGGGAAAAACTTTTTATTGGTAAAGACTAGGACAAGTTATTGTGGGTAAGAAATGAATATAGGGAATGGTTTAATATTTTTTTCAAATTATCTTAATCTTCTAGTACCACCCACTGAAATATTTGATTATTAAAATATAGCAGGGAATCCTTGTCTCTGACAAAGCAGAACTTATTACATACATAGCTAGCAATTCATTCTTTCTGACTTAGTTTGGGTTTTTGTTTTGTTTTGTTTTCACTTGTTTGTGGGTTTTTGTTTTTCATGTTTTGTTTTGTTTTGTTTTCACTTGTTTGTGGGTTTTTGTTTTTCATGTTTATGCTTACATCCTTAATGAGGATCTAGTCTGTATTAAGATGATAAATTATATGGAAAAGATATCCATTTTAAATATGCTCACTGGAGCATTGTAAAAATCACCCTGAGATAATGGGTTCATGTTTTTAATCAATTTTGTATTTTTCTCCTTTGTAATGTTCTTGTTCATTCCATTTCTTGAGAGATTAAGTATTAATAATTCTGAGAGGGGAGTGCAGCAAGATGGTATCAGAGTAAAGACTTGGGCTTGCTTCCTCCACCTACTTACAACCAATTACACCTAAACAGAGACATTAACCTTAAATGAAAAATGGATGACAATTTTGTGACTATTTCACCAGAACAGTGAAAAAGAGTAGGGAAAACTGTAATTAAACAAAGTTTGGAGTGATATACAGCAGTAAAATCTACAAAAGGGAGGTAGGCTATTATTAACTCAATTGTTCATGCCCTTGTTGAGGGCTTTAAAACCTGGGACCCTACTAGCATATGAGCACACAGAGTCACTGTGCAGAACACAGCACACCACTGGATTCTGGAGTAAAGGCAGTTATTGTAGAGTGGAGCCTACAGCTCCCAAATAAGAACAGCAGAAGCCCCAAATTGGAAGGGAGTGTCCGATCAATTAATAATGTGGGTCTCCTTACAGAAGAGGCAATTATTTGTAGCCTGTAGCTGTGGTATGCAAAAACACCTCCTTATTGCCACTCAGAGCAAAAGTCAAGATAACAACCAAATACTGGCATTAGCCAGAGTTTAAGCATCTGGATATTAACAGTAGGGCCAAGCACCCCAGTGTAAGCCTCCATACGCAAAAGGCAAAGAAAAAATTTCATCAGAGACACTGCATCAACTATAACCCTTCTCCAGTGCTATACCTACTGCTCACCCACAGCTCAGAAGTTGAGGTTGGCATGAGACTGAGCTTTTCAACTGAGGAGTTGGTCTAGGGAAGGGGTGACTTAGGGTATGGGGGCACTGGAGATGCCCACTAAAAAACTCAAGAAACCAATGTACCACTTGAAGCCTATCACCTTATGCTCACTGAAGATCATCTTGCAATGCCCTGCTGACGTACAGGCACCAAAATCCTGATCACCTGAATAGGTACAAAGAAGAATAGTTCTATGAATTCACAGACACCTAAAGACACTTAGTAAAATAAATAAATAAACTGTTATTATTCCTACTTACTTGTAGACTTGTGGATATAAACCCTACTTGTAGGGATCAGACTCCTTGCAGGGTATAAACCAATTTATCAAGAAAAGACAACTCCCAACTACAACATAAAAATCAAAATGAGGAGACAAGCACACCAGAAATGTTGGAGAAAAAACAATATTTGAGAGAATTCTCAATCCAACAAAACTGAAAAATAAGTTTGGTGAGGTTTTTAAGATAACAATAATGGTAACTCTCCTTGTAAATTAAGAAAAACAGTGAAGGTCCTTCCTGGTGGCATAATGGGTAAAGTTGCAGCACTGCAAGCTAGCAGCAGCTGCTTCAGTATGAGTTTGATCCCCAACCCCAGAGGTGACCCAGAAGGCGCAGCAGACCTCTCCTGACCCGCCCACTGCTCCCCTCAGCAGTGTATTTCTTTGATCTGCCTACTCTGCTCCCCACTTTGTCTCTGGTGAAGCATCTCACCACCCCTGCATCTCTGGCCTGTACTGCAGTTCTGCGTGCATAATAAATACATTTTAAAAAAAAGAGAAAAAGAAAAACAATGAATGATAAAGAAAAGAAAAAAAGGAGCCGGGCTTCCCTGGTGGCTTAGGAGTTAATTCTCACTGGTATGGCCTGGGTTCAATCCCTTCCCAGGTTGCTGATCCACATATTGCATAACAGACCTCTCCTCTCCCACTGGGCCCCTTGACAATGTATTTCAGTGGGTCTGTCTGTCCTGCTCCCCATTCTTCTCACCCCCACTTCTGTTCTACACCCCAGTTCTTCTATGGGAAAAAAAAAACAGTGTAAGACAGTAAAAAATGAGACTACTACAAATAGAATTAATGGATCTAAAAAGTACTATAGAGGAATTTATGAATATGATAGAAGGTCTTAGCAGAAAATACAAGTAATAAAAAGAATCAGCGAACACGAATGTACAGCAGCAGAGAGGCCACAATAGGACAACAAAGAAAAAAAAATTAAAATCATGGAAAACAGTGTTAAGGCTCTTTGGGATGATCTAGAAATAAATAATATCCTTATCATGGAAGTCCCCAGGAGACAAGAAACAGAAAGGCACAGAAATTTTATTTAAATAAATAATTGCTGAGAACAATCTCAATCTGGGAAATAGACCAGACATGCTGATACTGATCCAAGAGGTCCAAGAGTTCCAAATAAAATAATACCAGACCGACATACTCCAAGACACATTTTAATTAAACTGTTGGAAGCTAATGGTAGGGAAAGAATACTAAAAGCATCAAGAGAAAGAAGAGTAACCTATGAGGGAACACCTACCAAACTGTCCGTGAACTTCTCAGTGGAAAACTTATGAACAAGAATGGCAAGAGATATTTAAAGCATTCAAACATAGAATGCTGTATCCTGCCAGACTATCACCTAAGGCAGAAGGAAGGGTAAAGCACTTCACTGAAAAACAAAAATTAAAAGCTGTATCAACACTAAGACAGATATTAAACAAGTACTAAAACTATCCAGTGGGCCACAAAAATAGCCCATTGTACACTCTTTGCATAGCCTTCCAACAAAAATCAAGAAAAAGTAATACTTAAGAAAATGGAAATGGAACCTAACAAAACATAAAGGACGATGTTAAAAAGGAGAGACAAACTAAAAACCAAAAAAAGTCTCAAAATGGCAATAAGTACAGATGTCTCAAATGTCTCAATAACAGCCTTAGACATAAATGGTAAAGATTCACAAATAAAAAGGTATTAATTGGGGCCCTTCCTGGTGGTGCAGTGGATTAAAGCACTGTACTAAGAATCAAAAGCTACTTCCGAGTTCCATCCCCGCCTGCCCTGTAGGAGATCCACATGGTGTGGCAGACCTCTCCTGGCCCGCCCGCTGCTCCCCTTAGCAGTGTACTTCGTTGATCTGCCTGTTCTGCTCTCCACTCTGTCTCTGGTGAAGCCTCTCACCCTCCGCATCTGTGGCATGTACCCCAGTTCTGTATGAATAAATAAATAAATTTTTAAAAAAAGGTATTAATTGCTCGGTAAATTTCAAAACAAATTCCTTCTGCTGCTAAGGGAACAATCTTACCAGCAAAGGAAAACGACTTAGTTAAAGACTAAAAGACAATCATACAACCAAAAACTAGAAAAGTAATACTTAGATAGGATGAAATAGATTTACAATTAAAGAGGTAATCAGAAACAAAAGTGGACATTGTATTTTGACTAAGGCCTAATACAGCAGGAAGAAACAATACTTACAAAAATATATGCACCAATGGTGGATCATCAAGATATATATATATACATTATATATATATATGTATTATATATATATAAAACAAAAAAGGTGTGTTTGTATATATATATATATATAAAAAACAAATATTAAAATATCTAGAGAGAGATAATGACAACAATGCAATGATATTATGAGGGTTTAATGCTCTGTTTACAGCTATGGACATATCAATAAGACAAAGATTAAATAAAGCAATAATAGCTTTAAGTAAAGAACTAGACCTATCAGTCTTACCAGACATCTACAGAACACCATACCATAAACACTTTTTTTTCAAGTACACATGAACATTTTCAATAAGTCATGTATTAGCATACAAGTCAGTAAGCAATAAAACTAGGAAGACAGAAATTATACCAAGAACTCTTTCTGATCTTAAAGCTAAGAAGTTAGAAATCAACTACTGAAATATCTGGAAAAACCTTTAAGTCATTGAAATTAAACAACATGCTGCTTAGTAGCTACTGGATTTAAAAGAAAACAAGGCAGAAATAATGAAATCAAAGATACAAGCTATCAGAATATATGGGGTGAAACAAAAAAAATTTTTAAGAGGTAAGATAATTATAATACAGGCTCATATTAATACATAGTAGTAGAATAAAAACAGATACCCATGGATGAGAAAGCTCAGAAATACATCCACTCATATGTCCATACATAATTCATGATACAGGAATCATGACTATACAATGGGAGGGAGAACTCTTTTAAGAATTGGTTTTTGGACAATTGAGTGACCACACGTAAAGAAAATGATTTTGGAACACAGTCTACTTCAAACTCAAAAATAAATCTGAAATGGATTAAAGACTTATATATAAGACATGTAATGATAAAATACATAAAAGAAAATATTGGTGATATCTTTGACACTGACATCAAAGATAAAGATGTTTATAGAGAGTTGGCCCCTCTAACAAGGAAATAAAATCAAAAGGGGGGGAGATCACCTCAATTTAAAATTTTTTTTAAAACTAAAGAAAATATAGGTAATTTTAAAAATCCTACTGTCTGGGAGAAAATATTCACACATTATGCTACAAGAGGTTAATAGCCTAGATAGATAGATAGATAGATAGATAGATAGATAGATAGATAGATAGATAGATAGATAGATAGATAGATAGATATGAAATAGTCATGTTCACAGTAAAATACAACCCAATTAATAAATGGGCAGCATACCTGAACAGAATTCACTGGAGGATACCAAAAAGCCAATAGATACATTGAAAAAGTTTCAACTTCATATTTAATATGGGAGATGCAAGTTAAAGTCACATCAGAAATGTCATCTCATACCCTTGAGAATGGCACATATTAAAAAAATGAAACAAAACAAAAATCCAAAACAATTGCTGAGAGGAAGGGGAGAAAGAGGAATCCTTCTACACTGTGGGTGAGACTGTAAACTGGTATGGCCATTTGGGGAAGTGACCAATTTACCTGTGAAACTTAAGAATGGAAATACTATATCTGGAATATCTGGAAATACCTTGAGGATCTATTCAAGCAACATGAAGCCAACAACTCAAAAAATTATATATTCTACATACAGAGTATAGTATAATATAGTATCATTTATACTATATTATAGAAAGACAAAATGTTGTCATTTACAACAAAATGGAAGGCATTTGAGGGAATTATGTGTAGCAAATCAAATCACAATGACAAAAACAACAGAAGCTTCAACAAAGCAAAATACATATAAAAACTAGAGGATAGTAATAGACAAAGTAAACTTTCTGAGGTTAAGAGGAGAAGGGGAGGGAGAAAATGGGTCAAATAGGTATAAAGGATGGTGGTGGGAGAGAAAAGAAGGAAAATAATTCAGAAAGGTACAGGAAACTCACTGTATGCCAAGTGTTCTTTAAGGGTTTTCAACGCACTGAGTAGTTAGTTATAGTAAAATAGACCTGAAAGGAGTAAGGGAAGCCATGTTCAGAGCAAATTAGTAAATAAAGATACCTGACTTGTTAAAAATTTGTGAGACATTGTACTTAGCAATTTATAAACATTATCTTTTATTCCTTCTAGGAATAAAATGTCACTCCCATTTTACAGATAAGAAAATTGACAATTATGTAGGTAACTGCTCAACTCACATAATGTGGCAAATGGTGGAATCAGGAGCCCATATTCTTAACCTTTACATCACATAAACTCCTAAAGTTATCACAATAGTTGCAGAGCCAGGAATTAACAAATGTGATCCAAAGGGACATTCAGTGGTGTTGTTATCCAGAGGAAATAGGTGTAATGGTAACCTGAACTGTATACAACCGTAAAGCATTAACATTCATTTTGTTGTCTTTGGTGAAACCAAAGACAAGACCTAAGGAATTGCCTCCAAGTTTTAGAATTGTCCCCGAGCTTTAAACTGGCATACACTTAGTCCTGTTAATTAATGTTCCCACCTCTTCCAACCTCTTTGGTAGGGATACCAAGCAGATATACCAACTGTAATAAAAAATGTTGAAGGGGCTGCAGGCAGCAGGGAAGGAAGGGATGTATTTTCCAGAATCTAAGTAATGACATCAAATGCTTTAGGGCTGATTGAAGACAGAAAAAACTTATGGAGAAAAATTTTAAATTCTTTCTAAAGTTTTCTTTTCAAAAATATTTTAATTTATAGAGACAAATCCCATTCTCCCTTTCCCAGTCCATCTTTGTTTTCCTTGAGAAAATATTTTTTAAAAAGTAAATACATCTGGACAGTGTACAAATTCCTCAGAGGATAAAAAACTACCTAAACAAGGACTGTACTTGACATATTTTTCTTCAGGCTATGTACTTCATTCAAGGTTTTAATGTTTAAATAAACTGCTGCCCAAATCAATAATCTACAAAACCATTCACTCGGGGAAAGGTCTTCAATCCTTCTGCCCCATTTAAGGTTGATATGTATGGCAAATAAATGCATTTTATTATATTTCTCACAGTCTGCTTCCAGCACTCTGGAAAGAGTGGCTGAGTATATTTTCGATAAAAACATTAAGACAATGTTCCAAATATGTTACCACTATTAGTACTTAATTAAAAGAAGAGAATGAATCCCCTCTGGGGATGTGAAGGGGCAAACAATGAAATGCCCTTTGTTCCTTGCCTTCTCAGGAAAGGCAGTGCAGTGTTTAAGCAGGCAAACTCTGGAGCAGGCTGGAATGGGTCAGTTTAAGCCCCAGCTCTGCTCATTTCTCACAGAGGGACCTCAGGGAAACTGCTTAACTTCTCTGGTTCCTTATCTAGTAAGTGTCCTAACACTAGGACACTTAACTTCATTGGGTTGTTATACAATTGATATATAAATGAAGATATTATTATTTATCACAGGCATAAAAATTTTTGACATCACTTGCATTCCTAAAATGTGAGGCTCAACCTTGCTTCAGCCAACCCTTGCTAAGTTTTCTGAGAGAGAACTGAATTGCCTTTTGCAAACACTTAGGCATAATGCCTCCTTTTTGCTGCTATGCAGAGCAGAAATTAAGTCTGGTTGTAGATCCTAATCATTCTAGATTTAAAATAGCATTCTGTAATATAATCAAATTTTGTATATTTCTGATTAAAAACCATTACTGTGATACAATTACCTCTGAAACTTACACTGTAGTGTGAAAAATTATATATTAAAAAATGTAAAACATGGGCCCTCCTTGGTGGCGCAGCGGTTAAAGCACTGCACTAAGAAGCTTAAGTCACTTCTGCATGAGTTGTATCCCTGACTGCCGCGGAGGTGACCACATGGTGAGGCAGACCTCTCCTGACCCACCCGCTGCTCCCCTCAGCAGTGTACTTCGTAGATCTGCCTGTTCTGCTCCCCACTCTGTCTCTGGTGAATCCTCTCACCCTCCGCCTCTCTGGCCTGTACCCCAGTTCTGTATGAATAAATAAATGAATCTTTAATAAAAAAATAATTAAAAATGTAAAACAGATGAACGTACAACATGCATGGAATGACAGGAGTGCTATTTTATACTATTTTATACAGGGACCAGGAGTGGTCTCTCTGACAAGCAGTATTAGTGAGAATTGATGGAAATTAGAAAACAATTCAGACAGAGGCAAAAACAAATGCAAAGGCCCTGAAAAAGGGTTGTACTGGATGAGTTAGAGAAATGACAAGAAAAGTAGAATAGCTGGAGTCCAGTGAACAAGAGGGTGATGGTAGGAGAGGGTCAGAGAGAGGTAAGGCCTGGCCATATAGGCCATGATAAAGTCTCTAGGTATTATGATTTTAAGTCATTGTAGATTTTAGAGAAGAGGACAAACAAATGTGATTTATTTTAGAATACTATCTGGCAACTTCTGGTAAAAAAATCACTTAAAGACAGACAGAGGCTGGCCCTCCCTGGTGGCGCAGCGGGTTAAAGCATAGCACTAAGAAGCTAAAGCCAAGTCCGCATGAGTTCGATTCCCACCTGCCCCGGAGGTGACCACATGGCGCAGCAGACCTCTCCTGACCCACCCGCTGCTCCCCTCAGCAGTGTACTTCATAGATCTGCCTGTTCTGCTCCCCACTCTGTCTCTGGTGAAGCCTCTTGCCACCCCTGAGCCTCTGGCCTGTACCCCAGTTCTGTATGCGCAAATAAATAAATCTTTAAAAAAAAAAACAAAAAAGACAGACAGAGGTGACCAAGGCTACTCAAAACTTTTGTAACATTTAATGAAATGGACCTGACTACACAAAGAATGTCTCTTTGCCATCTTTACTTACTTATACCACTAAAATTAGTAGTGTGCATTCTCTGCCTTCTTCTTTTTTATTTTTTCATATCACAACCTGAAAGCTTGGCCATTTTCTTTCACTGGCTAAAGGGTTATTGATTTAACATTTATTCAAGTCTACTCAGTGTTAGGCACTGTCCTAGGTGCTGAAGACACTGTGATTAAGACACTTGAATAGGTAATTCAAAATTGTATCTTAGCAAAATTTCTGTCCACTTTATACCCTATCTCTTGATGCTGATTGAGAGTAGTCAAAAATGTCTATAAAAAAAGTAAACATTCAGGGTGAAAATTATGGGAACATACCTACATACAGTCTCCTCAGGTTCCTATGTCCATGATTCTGCACATTCTGCCATCTTACAAGTTGGGTCAAAAATCCTGGTCAATTTTTTAACTCAATCAATTCAACTCAATCATCTCTTATAATGTCTGGCCTGAATTTCCCCTGCCTCCAGCCTTGTTAACTCCACTCATCATACTTTTTGATCTGCTCCAGAATACATATATCACTCTATGCTATAAGTATTAGTATGCAAATCCACAGAAACTATCTTACTTTTTGTGTTTTGGAAGCCTAGAAAAGATCTGACATGTAAAAATCACTCAATAAATGTATCCTTAAAAAATAAACAAAGCAATCAATTAGCCATTACTGCCAACTATTCCCTCCTTTAATTCCATTGTGGATTCTTAAACACCAAGAACTATAATTTTTACCTCTGAAACATCCATGGGTCTAGAACAGAGCAAGTGTTCTATATTTATTGCTTAACTTTCTATCCTGGGAGCATTTTATATTATCATCTGTTCAGAATTTATTAAAAATATGACCCTGGAAAGGAGATTATTTAGTCTTCACCATTCCACAAATGGAACCAAATATTGGTCTTTTCTAAGTTACAGACTTTGGAAAGAAACTTGATTTTTCTATAGTCATGAAAACATTTCAGCAATAGTAAAAAATGGAGTAAAGCCAAGAAATTCAGGATTCACACAGCCTTGCTGTCTCTCGAGAATGTTAGAATGTTTTCTAACTATTAAATAAGTATAGAAAAGAATTCTTCAAAGAAAATTAAAAACCAGGCTTCAGATATTGGAACTCATTTTTTAAGTGTAAATATCAATGTGAAGTTCAAGAACATTAAAGGTCTTCATCATAGAATGTAATATTGAACATTAAAAAAATATCAGGCATTGGGGATTCTTAGAAAGACAGCAATTTGAGGATGTGTGTCTGGTTCACTTTCACTATCATCTTTGCAATGACAATTAGAATGTGAAAATTAAGAAAATATATGTCAAATTATAAATTGGGAAGAGAAAACAGAAAGTTCTGTGCTAATAGTATTTAGGTAGGTTACATGGATCCATTTATTCAGGTAGGTTTCTTGCATCCATTGCAGGAGTTAGAAAACTATGGGATATTATGTAAATAACTGTCATCGGAATATGCATAAGTATGCCCATTTGTTTATGTATTGCTTATGGCTGTATTATCAGTAAAACAGCACACAGGAGTAGTCTTGAAAGAGATAGTATCTCCTGCAAAGTCTAAAATATTTATCTATGCTCTGGCTATTTCCATAAAGGGCTTGGAAAATTTTGACCTAATACTCTACTTCTTTACCTGTGAAGGAACAGTTCACTTTGGGAATGAAAGGAAGATTCCCAATAACTGGGAATGAGGAATGGAGATAAACAAACATGGGAAGGACCATCAGCAACTTCTGATACCTTACAAGTATAAAAACACCAAGAGCTGTCACAAGAAGGTGAGTCACAAGTGTGTGATCTCTGACCCGCCTTTACTACTGTAGGCTTCACAAGGCAAAGAAATGGAGTGATATCCAGATATTTTCTGCCTGCCATAAATAACCACTAATTTTTCAGTTGAGAGGCACAGCCTCTTGACACAAGTCTCTAAACACGACATCTGCCCTATATCCCCAGGATGCTGCAAGCACACACTGGCAAAGGGAAAGTAAGCTTATCCCTTTGGCTAGGATATTTGAAATAGAGCACACAGAAAATATGACAAGACCCATCTCAGCCCCTATTGCTAGAAAAACACTGAACCCTTTTGGAAAGGACAACCGCAGGGAGAAAAAAAAAGTCACTATAATAGACAAACTTTCTGTAGGTCATAAAATGAGGAACCACACTGAGAAATCAGAATTAATACCTTTCTATGAAAATTACTGCAAGAATAAAAACTTAGCAACTTTCTAATCTATTCTCAACATATTCTAAGAAGCTATTGCATTTATAAAACTATAACAAATAGTCACAAAGAGAGAAGTGAAAAAATGCCCCAATGCTTAATTTAAAAAGTCCAATCAAATCAGTAAACAGTGTTACCAGGCCAAGGCAAATCTGGTCTCCCAAAAAACATGATCCTTTAAGGTTTCTGAAAAGTCCTTCAGGGTTTGCAGACATACAATGTTGACAACCTCAGGAGGCATCATGAGAGCAGAGAAGGAATGTCCAATTCCTTCTCTCTGACCCCCCATGGGGTCAGCCCCATGGAATCAATACAAATACACATATAAGTTATGTTTTGACCCATATAGTAATATCTTCCCCAATATCCCACCATATGAGTCCCATTTCTTTTTGGACATCCATAGCAATTGGAAATATTATTAAGTAAAGTAACTGGAAGGAGTTTATTTAAGTGGGCATATTTCAGTTAATGTTTTATATATTTTGCATTTTGCCATACATGTTACTTGCAAAATACTCTAAGAGACCCAGCTGGATTTAAGTGCTTATGATGTCTCAGTATTAGAACTTCCAATCATGTGTGTGCACAGAAAATATACGTATTAGGTAAAACAAAAGCCACAGGTAGACCAATACATAATTGGGAAGGGAAGTGGATCATTAAAGAAGTTAATGATTCTAGTCCAACTATACCTCTCTTTGATTCCAACTCCAGTATTTCCTAAAAGACGTACTCCAGATAGAATCTGCAACACCTTGTTGGAAATAAAACTATTGGGTCTTACTTCAGACCTACTAAAGCAGTAATTAACTCTTGAGGTGGTACCCAAATTTCATTCCAAGAAGTGCTTTAAGGGATTCTTACACATACTAAAGTTTGAGACTACCATAATCATCACAAAGAAGGGCCTTAAAAAAGTGGTTTACTAAATTTTGGTTGTTTATAAGCATGAATTGGATATCAGTTTAGATATTTTTGATGATCTTTGAACCCAGAATAATTAAATCTGAATTTCTGTGAATGGATTCAGATAATTTCATTATCTGAGAACTTCCAAAAGAATCCAAACATAAGTAATGGCACCATGTTAACAAATGGAAATGCAAATAGTTGCCATTAATAGATGTATTAATAGATACACAACAAACCAAAGCAAAAAAGTTAAGTTAGGATTTGAATTGTGCTAAATAAATAAAAAGAGATAGCTGTAAACTTACCCATCCATGGAGGCAAGTGGAGAGTTCTGGTAGACACAGATCTTTTGAGTGTTTCTGAATCTTATATTGAATGTGCAGGAAAGCATACCTGAAAACAAGGAAACAGATGTGAAAAAAAAAATCCAGAGAGCCTAGCATATTTGTGGTTATCAAACTTCTCTGTACATTGAAGTTACTTAGGGAGCTCTAAACACTCCTGGTGCCTGTGTCCTGCCTCTAGAGAACGCAATTTAATTAGACTGAGTATGATCTAAGTTTGGAAATTTTAAAAGATTCCCAGGTGAATTTAATACGTAAATAAGCTGGGAAACCACTACAATATACGTGGTATAGATATTCCAGAAGAATACAACTGAGCACCTGGACAGGAATAGAAAAAAGCAAGCTTAAGATTATGAGAAATTTGTGCTTTGACATCGAAGAGGCTCACTGATGTTTAGACTGAGGAAAAAAAATGAAATCAGTTTTGAAATATAGCCTTGTGAATTGCTGACTTTCAAGGACAAATATCACTGAAGAGAATCCAGGAGGCAGGGACAAAAAGGAACAATGTCTATAGTTATGACCAGAGCTATTACAGTGACCTGTCCACAATAACCAGTCAAATTCTCATTCACATGCAAAGGCAACCAATGATGTTATCTTCAAGTACAGGATCAGAAAAAAACTATATAGAGAAATAAAACTGACAAGTCAAGAATCAGGGAGGTTTGGCACAAAAGCATTCTAGTGAGTGGCAGTCACTACACCAATGGGTTCTTACTGCTGGCATCACATAGGAGTCTCTGGGAAGTGCCTAACTATTTCACTTCCTTGTTGCTATGCCAAGATAGAGTGATTTAAATGGTCTAGAGTGAGACCCTCCAAAAAGTATGCTTAAGTAGCTCCCTAGGTGATTCTAATATGTAGCACAGATGAGAATTACTGTTAGAACAATTAGTTAAATAATGATTGCTAATAACAATTGCTGAAAGATGGATAATCAAAAATAGCAATTTAATGACAATTCTACTAACAATTCTAAGACTCCATATTATATTTACTCTTTCCTTAGGTGAGAAATAAGTGTTAATAGGCATTACAGTCTGAACAGCTCTACCTGAGGCAGGTTCTCCATGTCCCAGAAGCAGCAAGCATGGCTGGGTACACACACACACACACACACACACACACACCCCTCAGATGTTAGGGAGTTGCTGTGCTCAGCACCCAGGAAAGACTTGGAGTTCAGGGAGGATGAAGAACTCAGGAGGTAGAAAAGTGCTGGATATCAGGACAAAGGCCAGCAACCTTCTAGTGCCCTCTTTGATTTCATTTAATTTAGAATAGAACTGTGAAGGAAATTATGTCTCTTACATGCGCTGCTCTTGAGCAGTGCCTGAACTCCAGGACAGCAGGGATGAAAAGAAAGGGAACAACAATAAATAAATTGTAGAAGAAGCATTTCATCAAATAGATACACTGATATTTAAATAGTAGAAATGGGTCCTCTGGCACAACTGGTTAAAGCACAGCACTATGAAGCTATTTGAAGCCTCTGCAGTATGAGTTCCATTCCGGGCCAGGGACGTGACCCACATGGTGTGGCGGACCTCTCCTGACCCATCTGCTGCTCCCTTCAGCAGTCTTTCAGTAGATCAGTCTGTTCTGCTCCCTGCCCTGTCTCTGGTGAATCCCCTTACTACCACCCCCCAAACCTGTACCCCACTAAGTTCTTGTATGCATGAATAATCTTTAAAAATAAATAAATAAATAATAGAAATGGAGAAAGATAAATTGAGAAAGAGCAAGGAGAAAGAGAACATGTAAATGCAATTCCTTTTATTTTTGTTTTCGTTTTGGAAGTTAGAGAAGAAAAATATTTAGTGTTAAAATTTACTTAGCAAATATAACCAAGCAAAAATGTAAACCAGGATTTCTCAACCTCAGCACTGTTGATATTTGGGGGCAGATCATTTTTTGCTGGGGTGCAGGGGCCTGTCATGTACACTGTAGGAAGTTTAGCAGTTTATCTGTCTTCTATATACTAGATGCCAGAAACACATTCCTCCCCCTCAGTTGTGGCAACCAAAAAATATGTCCAAATACTGCCAGATGTCCCCTGGCAGTACTGAAATCAGTGCTGGGTGAAAATTGCTGGTGGAATCTAAGTTTCAGTGTGTTTATAGAAAAACAAGGGATTCTTCTTCATCATCCCAAATTTGTATTAAAAATAACCCTGTAGGGCCCTCCCCGGTGGCGCAGCGGGTTAAAGCACAGCACTAAGAAGCTAAAGCCACTTCACATGAGTTCGATCCCCGCCTGCCCCGGAGGTGACCACATGGCGAGGCAGACCTCCCCTCAGCAGTGTACTTCGTTGATCTGCCTGTTCTGCTCCCCACTCTGTCTCTGGTGAAGCCTCTCACTGCCCCCTGAGCCTCTGGCCTGTACCCCAGTTCTGTAAGCACAAATAAATAAATCTTAAAAAAATAAATAAATAACCCTGTATTTTTATATGGCATCATTGACATTGTTAGAGATAAAAAGTGCTTCAAATGTATCCTGAAATAGTGTAAAGGTAACCAGTAATAGAAAGAAAATAGGCTTTTTGTTATCTAAATCAGTTAAAATAGAAAAAGGAGAGGGAAAAAAAAACAAAGTCTATTTGTCAAGCAACATAAATTACTAAAAAGCAGAAAGTTAAGGCAGGATGACAGAGGATCAAACATAACCAGTAAAAGTAAGCCTGAATGGAATAAACTTGCCCATTATAAAGTGAGGAAGTGGGCCCACTAGGGTCAAAATCACAAATTTAACCACTCAGAAAAATGAAATCAAAAGTAAAAGTTCATGCAAAATATACTTGGCAAAAGCAAGCCAGAAGGAACCAAGAGCAATAATACTGTCAGACAAGGTTGATGTGAAAGCTTCATGGACTCATAAGGTTTACTCTCTAGCTAATGAAGTTAAAATAGTCTTGAATGCAGAAGACAGAAAAATAATGAGCTATTTTAACTTTCTTCCTTATACATTGTTGTAATTTCTAACTTAAGCTCCTTGAAGGTAGTAGCTGCATTTTATGTATTGTGTATTCACAGTGCAGTGTGTCTGCCAAGGAAATCACCATCATTTATAAATGTTTGTTGGCTAAGTGAATGTATTTACATGATCCATGCATCCTGATGGGTTTAAATGATTCATTGCCATGGTCTTCTATTTCCTTGTCTATAAAATGAGAACTCTCAATTGTCCCACCTCTACACTGTGATATTTTTATCACCCCCCACTTTATGCCAGTTGCCTAAATTATGCCTGAAAATTAGTGTTAAGCTTATGGGACATGAAGACATTAAGGATCTCCCACATTAAGCAGTTTATATCAAGAAACTAGTTATTAATCTGAAATGCTATAAGACCCATATTCAGCAAAACTATAAGATAGTGTTGCTATGAGAACAGTCATGTCAGGTGGGATTACATTTTGACAGCTCTTTCCAACCCCATATCTTTCAGAGAATATTGCCTTAAAATGGTAGGCAAGGCTGCAAGCTCTTTGAGATAAATGACATTGTATTTTCCACTTTGCCGTTCCCATGCCTGGCTCATAGTTGGTGCTTTATAAATTGGTGTTGATGGTGAATTAAAGAAACATCCCATGATTTAGTTTCCAAATGGGACTTAGAAAATGCCATCCTTTCCCTCCATAACTCTCATTAAATTTGAAGAGGATCTTTAAAAATCATAACCTACACTTGGACAAAGAGATTTTGAGGAGATAGAACAGTCATAATGGTGCCACTCAATTTGTCACCATTCACCTAGAGCCACTGTATATTTGGTCACTTTTTCATGGGAAAGAAAATCAAATCGCTCTTTATCAGAAACTGTTTCCAGTAGATACCCATCTCTCACCCATCCTTCCTGTTCTCTGCTCCTCCAAATTAAAAAACACAGAAGAAAAAATAAGATTCTCACAAGGTCTTACTTAATGTTCCAGACTGTTCAAATCCATATTGATCAAGCTTCAATTTGAACTGGAGCCTGCAGCAATAAGTGAGATCAATATGGGGTCTTCATTCAAATAGCTCATCTGCTAAAACAAAACAGATTCTAACACTGTACAAAAACACTAGGTTGTCAAAAAAGCCAGATGTTTCAAAATATAAGATACTTTGAGCAGATATAACCATGTATTTATGCTTGTAATAGATTTAAACGTTTTTTAAAAGAGAAAATATGTTTCTTAGGCAGAAAAAAGGGAAATCACTAAGACTTGCCTAAAGCCCTTTCTGATTTAGCTGCAAGATTTAAATTGTTGTTTTTACTTACTGAAGCTATGAAAATAATTTTTTGGATGCTGAAATAGGGCCTTTTACATTTACTCAATAAGTGAATAAGGGCCTTCTATGAAAGAGCCTAGCATTGTGCCAAATGCTAAGAAGGATCCCAAGGAAATGAATGATGTAGCACCTATTGTCTAGGAATGCACAATACGTATTAAAAAAAAATAGGAACACACAGACAAAATTATTAACATCAATATAATAAGACAATACTGCATCAAAGGTCAAAATAAGTTATCCAAATACAGAGCTCAGGAAAAGCAATCAAGGAATAGCTTACACACACATAAAAAAAAAATGAGATTTAGAAAAGACAAATCTCTGTCATTCATTATTTCCTTAAGCAATTTCCAAACTCATATATATCTATTTCCTTAACTGTACAATAAGGACTTTGATAAGTCTATGTCACCAGGCTGTAGAGTATAGCTGTCAGGAACACAGAAAGCTACTGGAGTTAAAGAAAGATCTACATGCATCCAGGGAAGCCCAAAGACTAAAAGAGTATATATTGCTTAAAAGTGGCAGGATCAGCTAGGTGAATAGACAGTAAGCTTGGGCAAGGTGTTTCTTCAGCAAGGTAATGCAGACAATGGGCTCAGATGATCTATGGTTGAGAAATAAATGACCCCAGAATTTAGTGGCTTAAGACAACATTTTATTTGCTTACTTGTTAAAATTTTTGCACCTCTTGGTTGGAGAGCTGTCTCAGTTCTACTCAGCATCAGCTTGGAAAGCTAGAAATATCCAAAGCTGGAAATATCTAAAGGTTTGTCTGGTGACTGATGCTGGCTGGGGTGTTAGCCGGAGCTATTGGCCAGGACACATGTTGCCTATCCAAGAGGCTTCCTCACAGCCAGTGGCTGGTTTCCAAAGGTAAACATTCAATCAGTGGGAAATTGTACCCTTTTTTTATGATTTAGCCTCAGAAGTCACATAGTATCACTCCCTCTAATCCTAATGGTTGGAACTCATTGAAGTTCATGGGAAGGGGAAATTGACTTCAGCTCTAGGTCATAGTTGTTAGGGTCTAAACTACATGCAACACTACAAATATTACTATAGCTATTTTGGGATAACACAAGCATACTTAGTGTGCTTTCAAAAATGTGGTCATGAGTAGTAATATTGAAAAGTAGAAGTTTAATGCAATATGTGAATAATTAGCAAGGCACTCAACAAACATGCATCTATTGTGGACATAAATGTAAATGAGACTTAGTCTCTGCCTTCAATGAATTTATGAACACACAAACAATTACAATTCTGTATATTAAAGTTTAGAGCAAAACACAGATTTGGAGGAAAATAAATAAAATATTCTTGACAATGGGGAAGCTTCAGTGACAAAGAGCCCACCATGCTGTTTAGGAGATCTGAATTTTGTGGTTAAAGTTTGTACAACTGGAGGCCCCTTTAAGAAAAATACAGAGTTGCAAACACAAAATTAGGCAGACCTCCTTGGAAGGGGCCTGTGAGGAGGATCCTGGCATTAAAGCTTAGCATCACATAAAACCAGCTCTATGATGAGATCTAAGTCAGAGAGAAAAAGGAACTGAGGAAACTGACAGGTTTTGGAGAAAAGGAGTATTGAGGATGGAGGATCTTAAGGTTAAAGAGCTCAAAACAGAGGGAGAGGATCAGACCACGAAAGGATAGGAGCCATCTTGAAAGGAAAGGTAACAGCAGGAATTAATATTTACAGTTGGGTCTGGCTTGTAGAAAAAACAAAGTTGGAATTTTTATATTGTGTGCAACTAAAATTCACAAGAGCCTGAAAGTGAGAATGAAATGACTTACTGAATTTAGTAGGCAGAAAGGACTGAAGTAGGGAAGACTCTTGTCATAGACAATCTTTTTATTCCTAAAAGCTATTTGTCAGAGTCCCCAACCAGATAATTGGCATTTACCTTTATTGCTTCTGCCAAACATCTCATTGGATCATTTATAACAGCTAAAAATGGTAAATCAAGAATATTTTAAAACATGGAAATTGCTCAGCATAACTTTGGCATAATTTGTTCTTTGCGATATTATGCAGCAATTAAAATAATATTTATGAAAAAACCTTTACAAACAAAACATTTTTGGCATTTCAAGTGAAAAGAGCAGGATATAAAATTATGTAACTGTAATCTATAATATATGCATATTTATATGCACTTTTTATCTAGGTACTTTATGTATATATGCACTTACATACTGAAGTACATATATAAAAATTACTATAAAAAAATACTTGGGCCCTCCCTGGTGGCACAATGGGTTAAAGCACAGCACTATGTAGCTATCCACAGTCACTGCAATACAAGTTCTATTCCTAGCCAGAGAGGTGATCCACATGGTGTGGAAGACCTCTCCTATCTTACCTGCTGCTCCCCTCAGCAGTGTATTTCAACAGATCTGCCTGTTCTGCTCCCCACTCTGTCTCTGGTGAATTCTCTCACCCCCCCCCCACACCTCTGGCCTATATCCCAGTTCTTGTATTCATAATCTTTAAAAAAAAGAAAGAAAGAAAATACCTGGAAATATAATATAGTCTTGATTAGTTGCCATATGAATTATTTTACCATTTATTTGTAATAATGTCTATGCATTGATTTAATGATTGGTTACAAGAATTAAAACACTTACTGTTCAAGTTCTATCCCCAAATACTACCTCCTCAAGAAGACCTCTGATGCCTTATTCTACTACAATCAAACCCACCAGAACTGTTTGAATTTTCCTTTCCACACAGTGATATTCAGCATTTTGTAGTAGCTTCTATGGTATCCCCCACAATAAAATAACTAGAGAGGAGGGGACTAAGGCTACAATCCCATTTCAGTGCCTTGAACATAGTTGATATTAAACCAAACAAAGTTGATATTAAACTGTGACTGAACTGAATCACATTTGGGGTACCTTGGCAATTGTGTAGGACAGAGTGCAATTATTCAACCAAGGAGGAACAATTTCATAAAGGGGAAAGTGCAGTGACCAGGGATGTTCACTTTACATGATGACAAGAGTAAGCATATGACATCTGCCCCCTCAGGTCACCCTGTAGGGGCTCTGTGGAGAGTAGATATTCTTATCCACAAGATAAAATAGGACGCATAATGTAAACTTCAGATGTGCCTGACACTGAGTAGGTGAGTAAAAGTTACTGTTTTCTTGTTTTCTATGATTTGCTTGAGGTCACATAAGTCAACAGTCCATGTGCTTGGACTGAGCCTTTTTAGTCCTACTTCTCCACTCTGCCACAATCACAAGCCTGGAAGGCAATGGTCTTTCTTCTCTCCTAAGGATTCCTTGTGGTGATCTGCCCTTGCAGCTAACCAGGGTGAATAGCCTCTTGACAATTTTTTTTAAGATTTATGTATTTATGCATACAGAACTGGGGTACAGGCCAGAAGTGCAGGGGAGGTGATTCACCAGAGACAGAGTCGGGGGCAGAACAGGCAGAATGATGGAATACACTGCTGAGGGGAGAAGCTGGTGAGACAGGAGAGATCTGCTGGGCCATGTGGATCACCTCTGGGACCTGGGATCAAACTCGTACTGAAGCGGCTGCAGCTAGCTTGCATTATTATGCTTTAACCAACTGTGCTACGAGGGAGAGACTGACATTTTGTACTTTCTAATGCAGTGCTTCAGTTAATTCTCTAGTGACCCTTATCACAATTATGGTTCTAGCAAAGATACTTAGGCATTTGAAAAATTGAAAATTAGCACATAGTTAATGCCATCAGTCCACAACCTTCCAATAACAAATACAATTCTTCCTAAAACTAAAGGTTATCTCTCATAGCTATTATCCTGATGAAAATAACAGTTTCTGAATGCCAGCTATGTATTCTAACAAGTAACATAACCTCAGATATTAGCAGCTCCATTTTTCAGATGTTCAGTGAGGCTCAAGGAGGTCAGTTAAATTGTCCAAAGACACTGAGTTAGTATCTGGCACACATAGCTCTTCTGGCTGCAAAGCCATGCTTGTTTCACTTTGCCATATAGCAGGTAATAAATAAACCATAGTAATTTATTAATCACAGGAAGTGATGAATAAATAAAGCTTGACTAATAAACACAGATTGAGGTGAAATACTTGTGCCCTTCATGTCATGGCTGATTTTGCCAGCCTCGGGAAGGGTAAGAGACGGGTGAATGACATTCTTGTCCCATCAAAACTGTTGTATTTATTTGCCACCTACCACAGAGTCAAAGTAAGCATCAAAACCCAAACATCCCACAATCAATCCAAGTCCAGTGTAACCTCAATTCTTCCCAGGCTTTCAAAGTACAGAGTGCACATCACCAATCTTCTTTTTACAGACTCTGACCTTCCATCCTCCTCCCTTTCCTAGCCATTCTGCCTGTGCCCTCTTGGCATGTAGTCAGTCACTGCAGACACATCTACAAAAAGTGGGTAAACACACTGAGAATGAGCAAGGAGCCAAGGGGACAAGGTCAGAAGCTGTGTATCTGTCAGCCTTGAGGCAATGGGAGCAAAAATCTGAACTGATAAGGGAGGCGAAGAAACCTGTGGTGTTCAGAAGCTCAGCTCGGTTGGTTGATGTGGCGGTCCCTTCTCTTCGGGGACGTAGCTGGCAGTACAGTCACGCCACTCCCCAAAGCCGAAAGTTTGGGTTTTCTCCTTTTGTGCAAGCTGCAATGCTGTTTCTACCACCTGCCAGGGGCCAGCTGCCAGCTCCTTTGGGAGACATTGTTTCATTTTTAAGTGGGGTGGAGGGAAGAAGGAGCAACTCTGGCTCTTTTCTTTCCAGAGAGCATTTTGTTCCTTCAGCTGTCAAGAAGCCTTTGTACAGACAGGTCTTTATTCCCAGGGCAGAAGAACTGGAGACAAGCATTAGACATTTGCCAATTCTTGATCACTTTCCTCACCCTTTTATACTTTGTTCTCTTGAAATTTGTTTAGACCATGTCTTTTTCCTGAAAGGCTTTGAGACCTTTTTCAAAATAAGGTTTATCTACAGTAAGCATATAAAATACAGAGAGGAGGAAATTCGAGTCAAGGGAAGAAACAGCACATATTTTAAAAATGTAAAGATGAGCAAAGCAACAGTGATTAAACTTTAAAGATTATGTTTTGTAACTAAAGTTAAAAATTGAGCTTTAAAATTTGTCTGAGATTCCTGCCAGCTAGCACAAGAAAGGAAGCGTGGCATGTTATGTAACTGTCACAGAAGTATCAAAAAGGAGTTAAATGTTAAACGGCCACTTCCAGCATTTGTTTGTGCTTGCCCTAAAATTGTTCAGGCTATAGCCATTATGGCCATGTTACATGGCAGCTTCAAGGAGTCACCCAAACTGGCCTTACAGAGAGTAGATTAAAAATTATTTTCTATATGGAATATTAGCCCATCCAAAGAAGAGACCAGCTATCTTCTGTTTAAGATTCCCCTTCTCTGAAAAGGGCATTAACTTAGTCCCATTTTTGGCTGGTCGTTACAATGAGTAGCATCACACTTCACTAGCAACGTAAGAGAAATACACTCTTCAAAAATGGGAAATTGCTGAGGAGAGGGGAAGCAGCCTGTGTTTTTTAGCATTCTACTTGGTTGGTTGTGGTGGGCAGAAGAATCACACTGCTCTCCAAAGTTGACTTTTCTCTAGGGCCTCCCAGGAGCCTAGGAGTTAAGTCTCAGCTCTACTATCAAAATTGAATTTTCTCCTTTTACTGAGGAATATGATGTCACTTTTTTTTTTTTAGTACTTATATCGATTTATTTTATTAGAGAGAAGCAATATTTATGGGGTGGGATAATTTAAGTGATTTCTCATCCACCTTTTTTTCAGATACACATTTTCTACCATGAAATTAAGTCAGGTCAGTTGGAAAGGACAAGCCTAGATGGTTTTGAATGGATCCTCCCCAACACCCTCCTAGCACTTCTCTGAATTGCTTAAATTCTTTTACTGAATTGCCTCCTAATATGGTGCCATCATCCTGTGACCAAAAAAAAAAAAAAAAAAGGTCATAAATAAATTACCCTCTTAAACTCATTGGGCATTTACCTAGAGATATGAGATATTGAATCCTACAGAGACCTATAGTCTTCTGCCAGAGAAACTTTGTGAGAAAAATATCTGGCACCAAGAATAGACACCCTTCTTCTGAAGTACCACCACACACTTAAACTGCCCCTATTATGAATACCAATTAGTAGTACTGATTTTTAGCATTAGCTCATCTAAATCTCATAACTGAATCTGAGTCCCAAATAAGAAAGTGTATAGGATCATGTCATACCAATAATGAAATGGATAAGACCCTTAATAATAATATTCTAACAAATATATAAGTTCCTTTTTAAATGGCCTCAATGCTGAATAAAGCCCAACGATGATGCTACTGGGCTTCACATTTCACCTCAACTTCTTTAACCATTATTAATTTTATGAAGGTTTTTGAATTTTGTTTGTGTTTGCTTTCGTTAAGCTGCCTTTAGTTCTTTCTGGAACAAGGTGGGATATAATAAGCACATCAATTAAAAGAAAGGAGAAAGCATACTATTCCTCAAGGGAGACAACTGTTCTCTCTGGCATAAACTTAGAAATAAATAGCTGAAGTGGGTATTATTACTTAGAGGCACTGAATGATGAAATGGCGACGATCCTCAATGATAATTTTAACAAGTATAGAAGTAGTTTTTTTTTTCTTTTTAAGATTTATTTATTTATGCTTACAGAACTGGGGTACAGGCCAGAGGTGCTGTGGGTGAGAGAATTCACCAGAGACAGAGTGGGGGGCAGAACAGGCATATGTATTGAAATACACCACTAAGGAGAGCAGCGGGCCGGTCAGGAGAGGTCTCAGACCATGTGGGTCAGCTCCCTGGCTGGGGATTAAACTCATGCTGCAGTGGCTCTGGAGAGCTTCATAATGCAGTGCTTCAACCCACTGTGCCACCAGGGAGAGCCCAGAAGTAGTTTATTTTTAAACAACTTTCTTTTCAAAATAAGTATTCGACAAAAGTTAAGATCCTAGGAAGTTACTCAACTGCCATCAACAGCAATAACAAAGAAAAACTTAACAACTATACACTACAATCTAGATAAATCTCACAGGGGATGTTAAGCTAAAGAAGGCAGACACAAAAGAACATACATGGTCAATTCCATTTACATAAAGTTCAGAATCAGGCAGATCATCTGTGTTAAAGATCAGGATTATTCTGGAAAAGAGCATCTCTGAGTAGCTTCAGAGATGTTATTATTGAGTAAGTACTATACTTTTTTCTTGCTCTGTTTGATGGTTATTTGTGTATATTCACCTTTTGAAAATTAACCAAACGGAACACTTACGTCTTCAGTATTTCCATTACTTGTTATACTTCAGTAAAATGTCCAAAATGAAACAAAAGACAATGACCTACACTAAACAAGAAGTATGTTAACAGTCTCATCTTTGGAGTTGTCATATATCTGATTTCAATTTCAGCTTGTCTTTGAAAGGCCAAATAACCAAATGCATACTTCAGAGCCATTACTGGCTTCCCTGAACTTACATACAATCAATGATTGTATTGACCATGATCGTTATTTCTAATTATTATATACTAATAATATCAAGAATATGAATGAGGGGTATTATTTGATTTTATTGTAATTTTTAAATATAGTTGTAATCAGGAAATTCTCCTTATGTGGTTTAAAAAGTTAGTTATTAGACAGTATATGATACATATTTATTATTGCAAAAGTAAAACGCTACAATGGCTAGTGGTGTACAAATTTTTAGTATTAAAAACAATTTCAGCTTTCAAATATTGAAACAAATAGAAAAGGAAGCTGACAATATAAATGCTAAAAGAATATATTAGCTAGTTAACTTACATCTTTTTTGAGTCAAGGAATTATTTAAATATAGAAATTTAAATAACAATGCAAGGTGGAATAATAGAGATTCAATTGTATCATAATTCTAATCCTCGTAGAATTGTTTGCTGTATTAGCATCCATTACATTAAAAACCTTTAAGGAGCATATTTAACTTGTCATTATTTAATTCCATTTAGGCCAAAGGTCTTTCAAAAAAAATAAAAAAAAGCTTATTTGGGAATTCTTCACATTTTAGGAGGACAAATTAAAAACAGAATGTCAAATTCACTATATCAAAATTTCATGAGGAAAAAAACCTCCAGAATCTTGTATAACAACGTTCACAGTAAATTCACATAAAATATAAAAGGAAAAAAAATATTAGACACAAATGAAGAACCCAAACACATTTTCTTCTCACCAAACTTCAACAAAACAACTGATAGGTCAAGATTCTTTTATAAGCTAAACTTTGAATATAAAGCTTGATTAAAATGCTATACCATGCACTACTAAGTATATAGCACTTTTATGATTAAAAATAAAAATATTTTTAGAGCAATCAAGGTATGCATCCTGAAAACCAAGTTCCTTTCCAGAAAACCAATTACTGAAATACTTTGTTTTCCTGAATTCTATTCTGCTGTATACATAAGTCTAGTGAGGTCATTAAATGTGTCAGTTTAAAGTGAGTTTCCATATAGTGCTGGAAATTCCTGTATTATAATGACAAGCTTTAAAATCTAACAACCACAATTTTAATTTACAAACGTATTGCACAGGAAAGAAAACCATCAGCAAAATTAAAAGCCAACCTATAGAATGAGATGAAATATTTTCAAATCATGTATCTGACAAGGGACTAGTATCCAAAATATATAAAGAACTCATACAACTTAAAACCAAAAGGACAATTTGATTTTAAAATGGGCAGAGGAACTGAATAGGTATTTCTCCAAAGAATACATACAAATGGCCAATAGGTAAATGCAAAGGTGGTCAACATCCCAAAACATCAGAGAAACCAAATCAATGTAAGATATTACTTCATACTGTTAGGGGGAAAAGATGTCCTTGAATTCTACAGATAAAGGTTTTGTGAACTCCACCCCAACTCCAGACACCAAAACTACAAATCCCAGCATCACCAAAGAGAGGACTGATAGGACCCAAGAATGGAGTTAAGCAACCATTCTGGGGTTTTGGATATAAAACTGGACATGTTGGACTCTCTCTCATGGTCTTGTGATTGGCAGCTGGTCGCTTGGCTCTTGATCAGCTTTCAGTGTGCTATTTAAGTTTCAGGTCAGCAGAACCAGTAGGACACATTAGTCAACTTGTCTCTTTCTCTCTTACCTTGAGTTATTCTTTCCTTTTTCTCCCATGTACATACAAGCATTATTTGGCCTTTTGTGTGTGTCTGCAGTTGAATATTAAGCCCACAGGTGAGGACCCACAGACAGGCAACCTAATTAATACTGGATTGTCCTGTAATAGTACTACTAAAATGGATAGCTTCAAAAAGATAAGAGACAGGAAATGAAGGATGAGCAAAAAAAAAAAAAAAACCACTTAGGTGTACCATTTATGAGACAGTAAAATGAATACAGTCATTACAGAGAACTATTGCATCTATCATATGATCCAATAACTCCACTCTGGGTATATATCCATAGAAAACAAAATCATTGCTTCAAAAGAGATGTCTGCATCTAAGTATCCATTAGTGGATGAATTAATACAGCATTATTTTATACACATGTGTGTATATATAGATAGAGCCTGTGAAATATTATTCAACCATGAAAATGGAAATATTGCCATTTGCAACAACAGGCATAGACTTTGAAAACATTATACTAAATTAACTCAAATAGATAAAGACAATAATCATACAATCTCTGTTATATGTAGAATCTAAAAAGTAACAGGACAGACTGGAGGTTGCCAGAGGAGATGAGGGCTAGAGAGAGTAAGTCAAAAGGTAAAAACACCAAGATATAAGATAAATAAGTTTTGGGTGTGTATTGTACAACATACAACATAGTAATGTATATTTGAAAGTTGTAGATCTTAAAATTTCTCATCACTAAAAAAATAACTGTGAGGTTATGATAAGGAAAGTTACTGTGGTAAGTTTGATATATACACATATACCAAATCATTCTGTTGTACACTCAGACTAATACCACGTTATATGTCAAGTATATTTCAAAAAAAATTGGAAAAATTGCTTTGATTTATGTTTAAATAGTATATACAATCTCTTCTGATCCTGCACAACTTGATTTTAACTCAGTACTTATGCTGACACTTGGCCAGTTTTTCACATTTCTATCTTTACTGCACATGCAAGTTTACAATGTAAAAAGATAAAGCTGCTTAGGGCTAAAGCCTTGTATTCAATTTATTTGGTCTTCTCAAAGTCTCAACTGAACTCACACCAGGACCTTTGCATTTGCTGCTTGCAGTGACTGAAACACTTTTCCCCTCAGTCTTCATATCACTAGTGCCTTCATATCATATTACTGGTAACCCTTCAGGAATTAGGTCAAAGTCTCTCTTCCCAAGGCTAAAGCTGACCTCCTACTTGAAAGCAGAAATGCATCCTACCTCATCATATTCTATCCCAGGTAAGCAATCTGGACTTACATGCTCCTCTGAGGATTAATCACTAGTTGAAACTACTGTGTCCTTTCCCTTTGTCCGTTTCTGACCAAGCAGGGCCCCAGTTCAGAAGATGTCAATTAGAATAGATGGTTTTCTCCTTCCTCCTTCATCACTGGCATAATGAAAGTGTCCATGCAGCACCCCCACCATAGTCTGATGCTCCACACCTGCAGGAAGAGGTTGCTGTCACACATGTTAAGACTAAGCTGGCTATGCAGCAAGCCTTGGGCTACCATCTACTAACTGTGACTCTGGGCAACCTGGCTTACTTGAGAGACTAATTCTTAAAGCTTCGCATTTTTAAAAATGAAGTGTTTTATTTCTTCAACTGTGAAATTAGGGGTGTAGTTGTCTCTGATTGATATATATATCAATATACAGCTAACATTAGTTATATGTATGTAATTAGCATCTTTTCTATGTGTTTAATATTTTATTTCAAAAATATGTAGGGGACTAGTTAGTACAAAGCATATGAAGGTTTGCTTCCTTTCCTACCCCTTCTCTATACTTTTGGAAATACTATTTTCCCCTTTCCTAGTAAACCCACTTTCCTAGTAAATTTCCTACCAATTCTATTATCTCTGAAAGAAAGTCCCCTACCTCACTGGCAAAGTTTATTGCTCCTCACTGTTAACTGCTCTACTGACCTACAATTATAGCCTACATATTCATCTTCCTCACTCATCTACAAGCTCACTCACAGCATGCAACAGTTTCTCCATCTCCCTATCTTAAGCACCTGCCCCAGTCTCCTATCTATAAGAGGAACTTAACGTTTATTAGATTAACTTATTGTACAGTAAGTGAAAATTATCAGCATTTTTTCTGCCCTCCCGCCATTAGCATCCATGATGGACACCTGTAATCTTATATGCGAGTTTGATGTCTTACACATGCTGGAGTATGGTGTGGGCATGTGTGATTAGGAGCACCTGAGCAGAGACAGAGCCCATGAGGGCAGCATCACAGAGGACAGTGCAGTGGAGTGTAGCGGAAAGCTAAGTACAGCTATGAGAGGAAAGAGCATGTAGAGATTCGTAGGAGAGACCCAAGTTGCTGTCTTCTTGCCGGCCTGTTTCCCTGAGCCTGTGGAGATGATGCCAAGGTTCTCTTTAAAGCTACCCGAACAAATGAAGAAACATACCCAGCCTGGAATGGCTGCAGAACATACATTAATGCACTGATAACTACCCATGTAACCCTGAACAAATTAATTTCTCTGCACTGCATGTACTTTGGTAAAGCATGATCACTTTATTATCCATATCACAGATTGTTAGCAAGATAACTACAAAAGCTCTATGTGGGCAGGAACTTATGGTTGATGTTCACTGCTGAAACGCAGAGCCTAAAGCAATGTCTGACACACACACAGTAGGCACTTGGCAAATATTTTTAGCATGACCCATAGGGTAATCTATTCAAGTGCTTGGCATAGTGCCTGACCTATATGTGCCCAGTAAATGTTAGTTATTTTTAGTAACTCTATTCTGGGCAGTGTTTGCCTCACTGAACACACATGGAGGCTTGAACATTATCAAAAGCTCTTTCTGATATTTTTCTGATGATTCAGCAATTCCTTTTGTCACCTACACCAAGTTCTCTCTTTCACAGATCCACCCCCCCCACACACCCCTCAATTCCCAGGGAGCACTATCTCTTCTGAGCTACGCCAATCTGCGTTCTGTAAATTGTTAGGGCACCCCAAATCCCGAACCAGCTTGTGACCCCCACTCTCCTGCCCCCAGGATTTTTCTGATACTCTGGACAGTGCAGTGACTTGTGATCCACCTACAGCATCTGGGGCGAGCCGCCTCACCAACTCCAGCGTTTAATAACTGACACCCCCACCCCTTTCAATCTCTCTCCATCCTTAGCTTAAGCCCTTCACTTTCTTGCAGAACTCTGCCCACAATTTACTAGATCTCTGGGGCTTGGTTCAAGTCGCATGTGAATTTTAAATTTTAAAATCATGCAGCTTTTCTTATACCTGGTCTCCCTTTGCCACTGTGAACTCCAAAGATCTGTCTTCTTCCTGGAAGATGGACGCTGTGAGAGCTCAGTGGGCCTCATTCCACCATTCTCTCAGCCAGCGCCACCCAGCCCATGTTTTCCCTGGCCTCCGCCAGGAGCCGCTGCTTACCCTTCCACACCATCACATGGCAGTAACCCAAGGGCTTCATTTGCCTTCCTGGGAACCCCTGAGCAGAATGAGGCCAGCAGCTCTAGGTGTCCCCATTGGTGTTCAAAACAATACTTCTTGATAGGGTGTATCAGGTGAAAGGATTTTCCCATCTCCCCTGATAGATGCGCTTGGAGTCAGAAAGATAATTACCTGAATCTGCGCTCCACAGGGAAAGACTGCAGGACCAAGGTGGATGATGTCCTGAGACAAAGTTCAGACACTGCACGGCCGTTGGGAGGAACTGTGCATTCAGGGTGCTGTGGCCTAGGACCTTAGCAGACTTCAGAGAGGGGCCCTATGGTCAGGCCCAAGGGCCATGTCACTGCCTGAACCTTAGGCTCCAGGAAGACTTGGGACTTGGGATTAGGGGCTGCATGTGTGTACTTGATCCCCTTGTCTGTCCTCTACCATAGCCTTGGCGTGGAGTCCATCTGGCTACCCCCTGTACCAGACAACGATGCAGGGGGTAGGAGTAACCACACTGTGTCTAGATGGTTGCAGGGGTGAAGCCTCATAAGCATTAGGGTTTACATGATAGGTGGTGTGTATTTACCTCCCTCAGAGAAGTAAAAGATGCCTTTACTCTCATTCACATTTATTTCATCCTTTATAGTCCCCAAAGAAAAGCTGCCCTCCAGAAAGTTCTCCCTAAGAAAAGCCACTCTGTCTTGAGTATTCTATTCTTCTGTGCTCCCTTGAGAGACTATGTATTGAGTGAGGGGAGGGGATGTTGAGAGAAGGAGCATCATTAGTTTCTACATTTGTACCTGGTGTGCTGCTGGTAAACAGGCCTTCCCTGAGGGCTTTGGTCCAGGAGAATTCTCAGCATCTGTGTCTCCCTAGAGCTCCTGGCATTCAGTTAGCACTTGATGATTGTTTGCAACTAAGGTACTTACGCGGATTTTATTCTTTCCTTAGTATCAAGCTGATGTTTCTCCAAGGACTTGCCCTCCAAGTCTTAGACTATTTCACAGGGCTATTAAAGGTCTACTCAGCTAAAGAAGCAATGACTACCTTTTCAGAAAAGTCACCACATCCTGCCCAGGACAGCCCTATTACCCACTAACTGTTCCACTCTGTCCCACAGTTATTGAAAATGCTAGCACTTAAATCTGGTTTCCTAACTAACACTGATTTATAACCTATTTGGTCTTAGGGAAGTCAAGCCAACTCTCTGAGTCTTGGTTTTCTTATCTATAAGATGGAAGTTAATCTACCTTTCATGGCTGCGTGAGAATTGAAATTGATGCTTTTAACAGTGCTAGATGGTTAAACTATTAATTATTAAGGCTTATAAAGCATATGACCATTACTCTGTGTTTGACCCTGTTCTAATTGCTTTGCTTATGATGCGAATTAGGATATGCCACCCCAAAATACGCCACTTTGGTAAAGGATTTTTGTGAGTTGAAGGCAATGGAGAAGCAGCAGATACAAGAAGAGTTTTCTGCCCTCCCTTTATGTGCCCACAAGCAGGACATAAATTTCCCTTATGAAGGTATTTTCCCACTGCCATCCCCCACAACCCCTTCCTGAACCAGGAAAAGGAAGTGGCTCTTACCTCTGGAGATGGAGAGTCAACATAGAGAATTTGCATAAACAAACCTCTTTAAAATATTCCTCATCTTCAATTGGTTGTTCCACATTCCCCTCCCATATGTCTTAGTCCCTCCCCCACAATGTATTATGCGCCAACATTCAAAACCTCTTTGTTAAAATGGAATATAAACCCCCAAGCCTAAACATTTCCTCAAGTTTCACTTCCTTGTTGTGAATTCCCTTATATGTAGATACTTATAAACATTTGAGTTTTTTCTATTAATCTGATTTTTGTTAGTTTAATTAACAGGACTCCATACGTGAATTTAAGAGGATAGAGAAAAAGGTTTTCCTCCATAGCACATGAATGAATCCATTCATTTAACTCTACCTAACCCTGTAAGTTAGTACTATTTTTCTAATATGCAAAGGAGGAGTGAGGCATACAAGAGATTGAGCAATTGGCCCAGGGTGCATGACTTCTGTGTCAGGGAGCTACTCAGGCATTGTTGTTCCAGGGTCTATACTCTTAGCCTATGCTTAATAAATAATAGTTTTTATATTAGTTAAAAATAAACTATATTTATTAGCTAAAATAGCTATTATTTCCAGGGTTAAAATCTATATGATCTTGGGCTCTCCCTGGTGATGCAATGGGCTAAAGCACTGCATTATGAAGCTCACCAAAGCCACTGCAACACGAGTTTGATTCTCTGCCACAGAGCTGACCCACATGGAGTGGCAGACCTCTCCTGACCGCCCGCTGCTCCCCTCAGCAGTATATTTCAATAGATCTGCCTGTTCTGTTCCCCCACTCTGTCTCTGTTGAATCCTCTCACCCACCACACCTCTGGCCTGTACCCCAGTTCTGTAACCATAAATAAATAAATCTTTTTTAAAAAATCTATATTTTCTCTACCTTAGAGGAATACCTTGAACATGGCTCTATTTTTCAATTTATAAAATTTTGAAGTTGGATAAATTTAAAGGTGGTACTGCAGGGAAAACATGGACATTACTGTTAGAATGTTCAGGATCTACAAATACTATGCAAAATCTCAAATTTCCCACTAAACTATTTGCCAAAAGATTAAAAAAAAGTTCCAGCATTAAATACTAACTGGAACATACATTTCTGCCCCAATGTTATTAATTTTAAAAAATTTTATGTAAATGAAACAGTTTTAATTCTAGCTTTTCATTCCATTCTTTTGACCTGCCCAAAACCTTCATGCAAATCCATTTTACTTTTCCATCATGAATTGTGAATCTATTGTTTTCCTGCAATTGAGGAGAAAATTTATTCAAATTTGACCTAAAGCTATAGATAATAAGCCACTGAACACAGTTCCCCACCCCCCCCCCATACACACAACTATGTCCCTACCCAATATAGTAGCCCCAAAGGAATTCTTATGGCCTAGTTATATCCTCCAGGGATGGGAGGTGGGAGTGGGAGGGAATTTCAAACTGAATATGCTGACACTGCACTAACTATATAGCAGGCACCCTGTAATGACACCTTTGGATAACACAGAAAATGATTGTGTTCCAAGGATGGGCTGTAATGAGAGGGGAGGGTACAGAGAGCCACAGGCGGCATTGTTTCCAATCTAGAAACACAACTGGGGGCAGGGGCAGGTGTGTGCTTGTTTTCAAAATAATAAATACTGCTATGTATGTCTGCACAAGGCTTTTGAGAAGAGTGAAGTCTGAAGAACCAAACAGAGTTATTAGTTCTCCTGTCCCCCTGCAAAGAAGAAGCAGAAAAAACAGCCTGACTAGCCTGTTGGTCACTGATAAATTTTCTACCAAGTGTTTATTAACTTCCTATTCATTGGAGCCCTATTGCATGTGTGAATGACTGTGTTTTTCAGCCTCCATTTCCTTATCTGTTAAATGGAAATTATAACAACTAACTCAATGGTTATTATGATACACACATACATATATATGCATATAGTATTTTTATGTTTGTTGAGACACAGAAAGATAGGTGAGTTGATAGGTAGGTATGTAGATAGGTAGGTAGAGATATATACATACATACATACATGGACTCTACACAGAATCTGACATATAGTAAATAAATACTTAACACTCTCTTATATCTCAAAATTTTCCTCCAAGAGGAGATATCAATCAATTTGGACGCTCAATGAAACTCAACTTTTCATGAGTTCTATGAAGGCAAGATCCATTCAGTCTAAAGAAAATGCTCAAAGTAAAAAAAAAAAAAAATTAATAAATCACTCTATAATCCTTTACAGAATGGTGACACTTGGCTGATTTGTCAAAAATCCCGGTACATATCCACTGGGTACTTTTAATGAATGTCAGATTTTAAGAATCAATGACATTGACATTACTCCATGGAGCAAAGACTGACGGCCCAACTTATAAATTCCCTGATGCATGTATTAGCAAGGAAGCAAGATGAGTTTTCTGTTCACTGGTCTTGTTCTGCTGTCAAATTCTGGGGGACTTGCATTTCAAGCAATATATATAATCTCTTTAAATTAAATTATCTTCCTTTCACCAGCCAGTATTTTTTTTTAGAAGAATATTATCAACTAAGTGGATCAGAAAATGTGGATTTAAGTCTTGCTTCCTTGGTGAAATGATATTAACATGAATGTTAGTCCTCAGATAAATGACATATTCCAAGGGTCACACACTACAGCTTTTAGAAATATTTTTAAAAGAATCTTCAAGTGAAAGGAGAAGGGAAATACGAAATTAGAGGGAATTTTCTCCTTCAAATGGATAGTGGGTATTGTTTAGCTTTTATCATAATAATGTTTATTTCCCTACTAAATTTGGCTTCTCCCCTGATATTGTTTAGTCATCAACACGAACAAATTGTTTGAATGTGTGTAAAAACTTTTTTCTGTGTGAAAATTGCTCTTAGTCTAACGGTTAACTCAGAAGTAGTTCTTAAACTAATGTTCCCCATGTGCCTATCAAAGTCTTTAAAAAGAATCCTAACTGGGCCCTCGCTGGTGGCACAACAGGTTTAAAGCACAGCACTAAGAAGCTAAAGCCACTTCAACATAAGTTCAATCCCCGCCCCGAAGGTGACCCACATGGTGCGGCAGACTTCTCCTGACCCACCAGCTGCTCCCCTTAGCAGTGTACTTCCTGGATCTGTCTGTTCTGTTCCCCACTCTGTCTCTGGTGAATCCTCTCACTGCCTCTGCACCTCTGGCCTGTACCCCAGTTCTGTATGCATAAATAATAAATAAATCTTACAAAAAAAAAAAAAAGAATCCTAACTTCTATCAATGGCTCACCTTCTACTTGTGTGGTCTACATGCAACATAAAGCTACTTGACAGTGATGGCCACAAACACTGACTCCTCTTTTAGAGTAGTATATGCTCACTTTGTGTTCCCTTGGAATATGTATGCAGATATTAAAATATTTCTTGTGATTTCAAAACTGAAACAACCGACGCTAAATTTGCCTGACGCCTCTCATGTATTTGTTGGCAGACGTCAGAACCCCATTTCTTGATACTCTTAGGCCAAGAACTAAAATCACCAGCAACTGTGCTATTACATTCACTTTGGGATCCTTCCTCAGTGACGTGTAGAACAGAGGTCAACATGTACCTTCTAGAAAGGGCAAGAGTACAAATATCTTGAGCTTTGTGGGCCATATGGTTTCTGTTACAATGGCTTGATCTATAGTGCAGTGCAAAAGCAACTCTAGACAACAAATAAATTAATGAGTTTGGCCGTGTCCCAATAAAACTGTATTTTTAAAATATGTAGTGGACACATGAACAGATTATAGTTTTCTGACCCTTGATCTGTATAATATTTTCTACGAATTTATTTTTGTATCTTAAATGAGGGATTGTTGGGGTACACTGATCAGTTATTAGCACCAAACTGTACCTACCACCAATTTACCCACATTCCACCATCATAGGCCATTATGCTTCCTTCCCTCTTTGTAGATCATATTTTTTTATCTATACCTTATACAGATATTATTTGCTACATTTACCCCTTATCTCTAAGAATAAGTTGTAAATTTGTGAGAGGACAGAGTCATCTTACTCAAATTTGCCAGTCAATCTAAATCATGTAGCCCAATCTTGACATCAGATAGTTTCTTAAAAGTTACCAGACAGGGTGGAGTGGGGAATGGGATCAAAAACAGGGAGGGGGGGGAAGGGAGTGCACGGGACTATGGTGATGGCACATGGGTGACTTGGTGATGTTCACGGGGATTACAAGTGAGAAAAAAAAATGTACAAAATGATGTAAAAATAAACTGTTATATTATTAAAAATAATAATAAAATAAAGGAAAAAAAAGTTACCAGACAGGCCCTCCCTGGTGACGCAGTGGGTTAAAGCACAGCACTAAGAAGCTAAAGCCACTTCCGCATGAGTTCAATTCCTGCTTGCCCTAGAGGTGACCACATGGCGTTGCAGACTCTCCTGGTCTGCCCACTGCTCCCCTCAGCAGTGTACTTCATTGATCTGCTTGTTCTGCTCCCCACTCTGTCTCAGGTGAAGCCTCTCACCGCCCTTGAGCCTCTGGCCTGTACCCCAGTTCTGTATGCACAAATAAATAAATCTTTGAAAAAAAAAAGTTACCAGACAATTGATCAAATGAGGGAGGGGGAAAAGCAGTGGTTTTCTCTTGTAAACCTCTGGTCACTAGACTCAGCATGGTGGTAAATTAGCTGTGGCTCTATAAATGATGATACATTCACTACCATGTTTCCAGCGAGCTCCAGCTATCTTAGACACTTTCACTTATTTTCCCCCTAATTCATCCACTTTTCTCTTCATAAGGGATATTATAGCTAGCAAATAATTCTAAGAAATTAAACTGCTAGATTAAAATTGCCACATTGTTTAGTTGGTTAGGAAATATTAAGGGCATACTTGCTTAAAGGGAAACTTTTCAAAAAATGAAGAGTGTGAAGATACGATGAACACTGAAAAATCTTCCACATGTTTGAATATGTAGATACAACAGGAAATCCCTTATGCTGAAGTGGCTTTAAAGCATAAATCCTAAGTATCTTTATGATATTTGACAGTTTTCTGAGAATTCCCCCTCCTGTCCCCATATTAGCTTGGAGAACGTACTGGGTTTAACACCTCACCATGAAAATGCTAACTCAGAAAAAGATACCATCTATATTGTGCAACTTATGGTAACACATACTATTTTGCAATTAGAGATTACGAAGTAAATACCGATTGGCAGATAAATTTAATTCAGCTACTATCCTTGTATATTCAAAAGCTTTCTATTCCATAAGCTAATTAAGTCTAGACTAATATAAGATATATAATGATTTTTGCCCTGAAATACAGTAATAAAATAACTTTCAGGAAAGCAGATTTTTTTTCTCCTATCATTGAATTTATATTTTAGAAATTATAGTGTTCTATATGTTAATCATTTCTGAAGGCATATAATCTATCATGTGTGCATTTATCCCTTCCAAGGAAGGGTACAAGTCTTCCCCTATATCAGGTCAATATGTATGACTTCACTGTGACCAAGGAGAATGTGGATGAGTTCTGAAGGTGAGAGCAACAACTTTTCATTAAGAACATAAAATTTTATATGACTTTAATTGAAACCTTCTTTCTTAGGGTAATCTAGAGAAAGGTTGTGAATAGAAAAAATGTCAGGGGCCTCCAGAGGTGACAGATGAACATTGAATCACAAATCAAAAAAGAAAAAGTCATGGACAAGAATTTAAAAACAGGCCCTCCTGGTGGCACAACGGGTTAGGACACAGCACTGCAAGCTAGCAGCAGCCACTTCAGTGTGAGTTCAATCCCCAGTCCAGTAGGCAATCCACATGACAGGGCAGACCTCTCCTAACCCACCCACTGCTCCCTCATTGATCTGCCTGTTCTATTCCCCACTATGTCTCTGGTGAATCCTCTCACCCCTCTTTCACCTCTGGCTTATAACCCAGTTCTGCATGCATAAGTAAATAAATCTTTTTTAAAAAAAGAATTTTAAAACAACTTTGAGATTCAAATGACTGAGACTAAGTGTGGATTTTATAAGTGATTTTAAATATGAAAAATACAGAAATTAAGTTTAATGTGAAACAGTACAATACAGTCATGAAGAGATAAAACACTAGCCCTGAGAGTGAATCCCAGATCAGCCTGTTTTAGCTCAAAATTATTTGAGCACTGTAAGGTTTATTTTATAGATGAGTCTTACTCTAAGTAGGAAGGAGAATCATAGTTTACCTCAAAGGGTAATTTTGAGAACAAAGGGAATAATACATCAAATGTGTTTGTCCAATGTCTGCACCAACACTCAAGATATGGCAGATTTTTATGGGCCATTTGTCACCAGAGTGGATTAAGATTCACCATAATTTCTCTAACACCAAAAGACTACATAATTCTCCAAGACACCTCTTCCATGAAACTTAATTTGGTTGTGCCTGCCAATGCCAATGCTTATTCCTTCCTTTCTGATCATGGATAATACACGACCATTCACTCGCCAAGATTTTATTGAACACCTACTATATTCCAAGTGCTTAATAATCAATGATAACAACACATTAAACAACTTTCTGTCAGCCTGGAAATTGTCTAGGGGGTTAAAAAAATAAAAACCTCAAAAGTGGAATGTGCAAAAGTGCAAAAATCCCACAACAGAAGTATGAAAAAATTTGACCAAGAGTGAACAAAGATAAAGAGATCTTGTTTGGGGAAAATCTTAGACAATTATCTAGAATAGATGACTTTGAACTTCAGCACTTGAAGAATAAAATTTTGATAGAGATGATATAGGAAGAAATGAATTGCAATTTTAAGCTCTACTGAAGAAAAGGGGCAGGGATGATCAAGTACTGGACCTACTTGGGGGCCAGTAATGTCTCTATTTGCACTGAATGATAGAATGGCTAAAAAAAAAAAAAGTGTTGGTAGAAGTCAAAGGTTTGGTGGGGCCATGTGTGGGCCCCAAGTGCCAGGCTGACTTATAAGAACCTGTCCCCCAAGAAGCATGCTTTCTGAAAAAATCCCCATTAGGGTAAGAAGAGTGAAGATGGAAACACAGCTTAAGTCAGTAAGTGCAGTTTCTGTGGAATAATAGAACCATAAGTCAAAAGCAATAGATTGAGGACTTGGAAGCTGGTAAGAAAATATGTGTTGACTTCATTGTTAAGGAAGTCTGGTTACAGCTTGAAATAAAAGGTATAGGTTTTTGTATTTATTTTTGTTTCAAGAAAAGGAAGACCTAAGCATATTCTTTAGCCTGAGGGAAGAGAGCCAGAAAGGGCAGTGGAAAAGGCAAGAATGTATAGTAGAACTATCTCCTCTGTTGAATCGGCCTTATTGTGAAGATTTGTATTCTGGAAAAAATGAAACTATTTCTTGTGCAGACGTAGGAGAGAGACAAAGAGAGTAAGTGAAAACACCAAAATAGTCTGTAGGTAAAGCGGAGAGATTGAAAACTCTTGAGCTGTATAACCTCGAACAGTATAACCTCGAACAGTAAAGGTGATGGTCCTTTATGTGCTTAGTGTGCAAGGAATGGAAAGAGGCATAGGAAGCTGAAAAGGGGAGGGCTGGTTCAGCCACTGTAAAAAGGCATAAAGGAGGTGACCATACATTAGTAGAGGTAGTTCTGGTAGGACTAGCTACTGAGTGGGCCACATAACCACTATTTCACGACATTGTGTATAACCTTGTCAGACAAGAGAGCTGAGGAGGCAGGCAGTAGAGGTTACTAAGGCTGAAAGCTGTCAAGGAGGAAAGGTGGCCATAGCTGTGGTGGCAAGAGGTGGGGAGGAGATTCTACAATGAGATGAAGGAGTGGCTAACCAATGGGCTTTGGCTACAGGGAAGGGTAGTGGATCCAGGAAGAGGGAGATGGAGTGGGAAAAGATGGAGTGGTAGTGGATCCAGGAGTTTCTGAAGAACTGGGAGTCCTGGTGCTAAAGACTAGCAATGGCCTCATGAGGAAGCCAGACAGAAGTGGAAGGTGAGGGAGTCTGCCCAGAAAATGGCTCTTTTGACTTCTGGATCTTTCCTGGCATGCAAGTGTTTGAAAGTGAGAATGTTAAAATTTTAGAAGCTTAGGGCCCTCTCTGGTGGCGTAGCAGGTTAAAGCACAGCACTAAGAAGCTAAAGCCACTTCAGCATGAGTTCGATCCCTGCCCCAGAGGGGAGGTGACCCACAGGGCATGGCATACCTCTCCTGACCCTCCTGCTGCTCCCCTCAGCAGTGTACTTCGTCAATCTGCCTATTCTGCTCCCCACTCTGTCTCTGGTGAATCCTCTCACTGCCCCTGCACCTCTGGCCTGTACCCCAGTTCTGTATGCATAAATAAATCAATCTTCATAAAAAAAAATGGTCATGGATTCTAATCTGAGAAGCCACATTTTAACAGATATTGAGAGTATAACCTTCAAGAAGCTTACTTAGTTTTGCTGATCCTCTGATTCTAATCTATTAAAAATGAAAATTGGAGAGGGGAAGGGAACAGTACACATGGGATCTCCCTGTAAAGTATTTAGCACAGAATCTGCTATACAGCAAGCTGCCACTGACAACAGTGGCTGTGCAGGAATACACACTGTAAGATTTGTACTAACTCGAAGTTTTAAGCAATATTCTGGAGAATTCAGAAAGAAGGGAGCAATATCATGATCTCTATAAATCTTAACATTTCTCTGTATCAGTCTTCTTCTATGAAAACAAGAATAATAATGCCTACTTCAGAGAGTTGTTATGATTATTCAATGAATTACTATCTTCTCAGAATAGTACCTTAGCACAGTAATTACCAGACAGGTATTCTGGGACTCTGGGTTTGTGATGAAAGGTTCTGGGAATCAGCTGTCTTTTGTAGTTACTCTTCTTCATGAAGATTACTTGAATCTAATAATGGTAGGAATAAATCCGTGACTCTCATTCTGTAAGACCTGGACTACAAGACTTCTCAAAATGACTGAGTTGCCATCCCCATTATCTTTACAGAGTAGTCTTAAAAAAAAAAAACTTACAAAGCCTTACTATCAACACTAACTTCTTTCCCAGGGTCCATCAGACTCATTCTTCCATGTCCATGGCCTGTATCTATCACCCACAGTTTTCTGTGCTGGGTTAAATAACTTAGTCTACTTTGGAGACAGATAATTCATGCTTGTTTCTGATAGTTCTCACAAATATGACCATGTCTGCCTCTGTGAAGTTCCTGTGTTTCTCCAACTCAGGACAGATAAGTGGGGCCCCTAAGTGGAATAATGTGTAAAAAATAACTGAAGACACCAGTGGATGATGCCACTGATAAATAGACTTATTTCAGAGAACTTTTGTGAGTTGGCCACTGAGACAATATGTATAATGATATTGTACAGATATAACTTATTACTATAAACATTTTCACTATCCCACCTTAATTCTAGAAAATGGATCATTTATTGTTTTTTTAAAGAAGTCAAGCTCAGCACTGGTGGGTAAGTGGGCCAGTCCACCATTTCTGTAGCAGAAGAGTGTTCATTCTGATTCACATCTTCTCAGTCCTTCTGTTTTCTCTGCCACAGAGAGGGTGCAAGGAGATTCTACCTCCTGCCAAATTAGACCAAAGGAACCTCACAATTTATTAGCTGAGTGACAAGTGGCCTGCTGGGTCAGCCTCAGAGCTAGGTCAGCCTCAGAGTTATGTAGCAGCAGCAAGAATGGAAAGTGATTTGAAGGATTAAAGAGGAAAAGGGATAACTACTGCTCATCTGTGCAAGAAAAACTATATAGGCTAGTCTTAACAAAATTGCCAAGTAGGCACATATCATGGGTTAATACCATATTTCCTTCTCTCATCTCTCCTTCCATCTCCATGCCTCTGCCACACTTCCATCATATGGTTTGAAACTTTCTGGATTTTTCTAGATCTTAGAACTTGCCACAATGGCTTGGCAGGTAAAACACAAACTAAGAATATTCTTTTGCTGTCATAGGAAAAATCAAATCTGAGTTTGACATTCTTACACTAATTTTCTATCAAAAACACAGTCTTTACTTTGTCTTGTATACTGGAGGCAATGGGAATTGAAATTTTTAGTACTTGGGGCTCCTGGTTCTGAACTGTTGCATCAGCCTGCTCATCCTGGTTCTTAGTCGTACTGGTCACTGAGGGCCCTGGCATTGTTGCTGGACCTGATAAGCAAGTGAACGACGGCATTTGTAACCACTAATTCCTTAGGATGGAGCACCATCCCGAAAACCTGTATCTTCATAGGGGACAGACAGGCAGATACACAGACAGACAGATAAAAACAAAAAGCAAAGGAGAAAATTTCAGGCACTTCGATAGATCAGAAAAGTAGATATTTGTACAAAGAAGCCTTCCTGCTTCCCTCAAATCTTATTGTGTTAGTGACTGTGATTGACCGTGAAGTCTGTCTTTGCAGACTGTTTTCATTTAACTTTCCAATAACAAGTCTGGCAATAGGGCTAGTGGGTAAGAGTGAGGGAAACACATTATTTGAGTCCTTTACTTCCACTTGATCTTCAGTTATCCACAGAAAGTAACCCTAGGCACCTTTCCTACTGTGCTGTTAGTTTATTTTTCTTTTACAGTCTGTACCCAAATATATAATTTTTCCTCTTCTTGGTTTGTAAACGGCTCAGTCACTAGGGGAAAAAAGCACAGTGATTACTAATGGGAGATGCCACTAAAGTTCCAGCTGTGAACAGGAGAAATCCAAGATGACCCATCATCTAAATGTCAACGCAAACACCATGCCATTCAGAATGAAACAAGGAAGGCTGCATGCAGACAGCCAGAATATATTACCAATTGCATATTTAGCTCCAGAACTTGTGAATCTTTGCAAAGAAATTTAGGGGCTTCTCGCTTGATTAAATAGCCTGTGATGGAGGATTCAGTTGTTCCCCACAATAGTTGCATGCAAATGATAGATTCACACGGACTACAGCATAGAGAGCCCTTAGGGGGCTGTACATTTTTAAGTAATTCTGCCATTGTTTTTGCATAATAATTGGAAATGTACATTCTATTGGGATGTGATTCTTATTAGAACAGAAAGTTGCTACTCTCTGCTACAGGATCCTAATCATTCAGGGTCACGGGGACTTAAAAACTGAGAAAACTCTGCAATTGGGTTCTAAATGGGGATCTGCATTAAACACCCAAAAGTCTCCAGCCTGTATTAAAAGCTATCTTCCACTCTCTACTTTCATCTGCCTCTTTTCCCAGCTTCCTATTATTTATTTAGCCTGATTCTGCTTTGTGAATAAGTGACTCCCTAATGACTGAGTTGTAACTAGAGTTAAATTATGTAAGAGTGTCAAATTAGTAAATCATGTAAGAGTGTCAAATTAGTAAACGGCACCCCAGTTACCATAGCGAGGCTTATATCATGCACAGTGCTTAACATACTATTGTCATCCAGGAGCCAGGAGCTGTCCTGCACAGGTGATAATTCCCAATGGTCCCGCTCACAATATGACATGGGCTGTGGCCATGATGGAAAGCAGGAGATCATCGATCCATACTCTACCACTCACTTAACCCTTGTGCTTCTTGAACATTTGTGTAAATGCTGGCCTATATCAAGGTCACAAAACACAACTGACAACTTCACAGTAAAGATCACCTGTGATACTGTGACACTCTATTGACATAAATGAGGATAATCAGCCGTCATTTAGGGGAGGGGGGGTAACACAGGTACTTCGCATTCTTGCCACAAAGTGTGGGCCTTGGACCAGTGAAGTCAGCATCAGCCAGGAGTTTATTATAAAAACAGGATCTCTTGCACCACTCAGAATTCCCAAATCAGAATCTGCATTGTCACAAGCCCTTCAGATGATGTTCATGCACATTGATGTTCTGAATGTCGGCATCCAAAACACAGAGTCTCTGACACTCAGTCCTGTATCTACAGAGCATGAATCAGTGCCTGGTACATGGTAGGCATTCAAATATCTGTGAAGGGACTTGAATGGTAATAAAGAAAGGAAAGTAAAAAAAAAATTGCATGGAACATAAAATAATTTGGGAGCAGGAAAAAGACAGAGGGAAGAGAAATCAAACTCCATAGGACAGTGAGAGTGAAAGGCAGCATAAGAGTGGGGAGGGATGGGGGGAGAGTGAGTAGCCTCCACCTGGCTGATGGAGATGGGCTGTGGCCCCACCTACTGGCCAGAGTCGCTGGTGAGCCAGCTTTGTCCATGACCTTCATTCACAAATCTCTACTGCTCCCACCAGCCTTAGGATGCTGGCCCCTATCTTGTTCTGCCAGGTCTATTAGCCACAGTTATCTCTCCCACACAGCACTATCAGGTCACTTTAAAGCTGAAGCCTAAATGCACAATGTAAACTATTTACAAAGTCTTTTAAGTTCTGATCTATGGGTTGAAGTGAACAGAAGGTCAAAGATGATTTATAGCTATCAGTCTCCTGAGGGGTTATGAGCCCAGAGATTGAGCTTTCCAGAACGAGACGAATCATCAGGACCCTAAATATTGAAATAAAATGAGTCAATGTGTCTGAGTAAGCAAACAAACAAAGGAAATCAACCACAGACCTGCTCTGCTGTTCAATTTTCTTCTCATCTGCTCTTAGAGGCAGTGTTGCTGTCAGACAAAGGCAGAAAACTCAGGATGTGTGGGACTGTGATATATGGAGAGAAGAAGGTCTTATTTAGGAAATTCTGGGGGTTTTCTTGATGTGACAAAATAAAAGAATAAATCAACTCACAGAACAGGTTAACTTAAATGTCTGATTTTCAATCTCTTAATTAGATCAGTCTGGGAACTCACGAACTGAATGGAATTACTACAGTAAGATGCTTCTGATATGATAATCATTAATATTTCTTGGGATAATGTGACATTCTGTTAAGCACTTTATATGCATTATCTTATTCAGTCCTAACAACAGCCCAGTGGGATAGGAATTACATGATCTCCTTTTTCTATTTGAGAATACCGAGGACCAGAGAAGTTAAGCAACTTGCTAAGGGTCACACATCTAGTAAGTATGCATGAAGGAGAAAATTCAGAAGTGAAACCTCATTCTATATTGCTACAAGCCAATGTGCTTAACCTCTCCACTATCTTATCTCTCTCTTATGTTTTCTTAATAAAGAGAAAGAGAGAGAGGTCATGTAGAGATCAGAGATAGGAAAGAGAGAGCAGAAGATGGCAAATTACCGGGCATGGGTAGGACTTATAAATACTACAGAGAGAGAAAAGGCTTTTGAGGAGGGTGATGGTTTTAAAGAACTATTTGCAAGGTTGAATTCACCTCTTCTGGCTACTCAGAGACAATTTTTTAGACTTCAGGAGTTATTTAGCAAATGGATCTTAGTGACCCGAGGAAAGAAAATGCTATTCTTAAGGAGGAAAAATGTATTATTTTCCTCTGGTAGGATCAGAAGCTACTACCAATTTGAGAAGAGAAATGATCTCTTCTCAAATCCAGCAAGACAAGACAATAAGACAGTCACAACTCTGTCTTTCTAAGCCTGATCATTCTACACCTGATTGAGCCAGGGCAGTAATTAGTATAACTCCATGTAAACCCTAATCCCCATTTCCCTGATAGGGTCAAACTCACAAATGAGAGGATCTTGCTTTCTAGTTTGACATCATTTTGTGACCAGGTGTAGGTATATCTTTTCCTGCAATGCATCTTAATAATTTTTTTAAGATTTATTTATTTATGCATACAGAATTGGGGTACAGGCCAGAGGTACAGGCGTGGTGAGAGGCTTCACAAGAGACAGAGCGGGGAGCAGAACAGGCAGATCAACGAAGTACACTGCTGAGGGGAGCAGCAGGAGGGTCAGGAGAGGTCTGCAGAGCCATGTGGATCACATTCCTGGGTGGGGATCGAACTCATGTTGAAGTGGCTTTAGCTACTTAGTGCTATGCTTTAACCCGCTGCACCACCAGGGAGGGCCCTGAAGCTTAATAATTTTTTAAGAAGTAAAAAGAAGAAAGAAAGAAAGCAACTAAGAGTGGCATATAAAATTTGTAATGCATATAATTATATTATGATTGGGGGCTCCAACATAAGTCACAGAATTCATTTACCCATGCACTGCATACTCTAGTCCCCTAGCGAAAAAAAATGTTTAAATTAAGACATATTATAAAACAGAATCCAGTGTCTTGTGCATTAATTACTGCTTCCTATCACATAACTGTTACAGGGAAGCCCAGAGTGAAATGGGCCGCCTGTCTGTGGGTCCTCACCTACGCGCTCACAATTCTGTTATACTGCCGGTACACACAAAAGGGTCAGTAACGGGTTTATTTACAAAAGGGGAAAGGAATAGGAAACAACCCAGGGAAAGAGAGTGGGATACAAAGTAACTGTAATACCTTACGGCTAAGCTGACTGAACGCACCGAGTCACGCGGTCAGGAGAGTGGCTTTCCCAAGCGAGAGAGCAAGAGATTCAATCGCGTCCTATTTAACCCCCAAATGTCCCAGAATTCCTGCTAGCTCTGCCCTTAGGTCCTCGCACTTCTCTCCCTGCTACTGTTGGGAGTTGTAGTTTCCAATCACTGGAGTAGGGGATAGTGTACAGAAAGCTGGAGCAGGGGGTGGAGTCCATAAGGCTCTGCAGAGTTCCTTTAGGACATCCTTCCCCCTTAACATTACATATTACTTATTCTCTCTGGCCTGGATTCTGGACATAGCCACAAAAAAGTTGTTTCCTCAATCTCATTCCAATTTTGAAAAGCCATTCTTCCACTATTTCTCTTGTTGTCATAGTTATTGTTATTACTATTATTTTAACTATTATTATAGCTCATCGACTTCAATTTCATTTTTGGTTCATTTCCATCTAAGGAAGATCTAGTAACTTGACACATATCAAGAAGAAATTTAGGATTTCCACAAATATAAATTAAAATCCTCTTGCTTTGTTATAATTTCCATTTTAAAAACATGTACATTAATTCCTGATGGAGGATAAGGCAAGACTGTTACATGCCGGGCCGGGTACCAACTTTTTAATAGCGGCTAGTAAGGCTTCTAATAAGTCTAGAGTATGAGAGAGAAATTCAAAGAGGCAATGTCAGCTGGATCGTTCACCTTTATATCTTTGGAAATAGGGAGAATAAAAGGGAAGTTTACCCTTTAAACTTTCTGAAATGACCGCACATTTAATGAACGAAAATGTCAAATATTTGAAACTTTTAAGAAACCTTGCTCTTTTGCTTAACTCACAAGGTAGTGTTAAAAAAATATACTCAGTAGATATTCACATCTGTAACCTTATCTTTCTACAAGGGAAAAAAAGGCACAGAACTCGATGGGGGTGCCCTGGCTGCTGTTTTTCTGCACTTCCACCTTGCCCAAGGACAAGACTGGCCTTCAGGAGGCGAGACCTTGACCCAGCCAAAGGGAAATGGCCATGGTGAGAGCAGGTCCTTCTTTTTCCCGGACACAAGTGCAAACTTTAATGAATCCTCTCCCTCTACCACGCGTCCCAGACGGCAACGGGAAATCTGAGTGCACCTGCTGCATCTCCCTTCACATCACGTTGCTGTTATGAAAAATAGTTTGCTATTTTGGAACCCCCTGGCAGCCAGAGTGAATCGCCCAGGGCCCCAAGCTCGTTTATCTTGTGTCAGAAGCAAAGCCAAATGAACGCCACCTCGCCCAGCACCTGAAGAATGGGAAGAAGCTCGGAGAAGGTAAAAATAACCAAGGGCTCAGGGAAATGGTGCCGAGACAAGCGGCCTGTGCAGGTTAAGTAGGGCTTCTCACAGCCACTCTGCCTTTTTAGAGCACAGCACTGGAGACAGAAGAGAGAACATCTCCCACAAAGAAGTTGACACAAAGACACAAAATGTTTGGGAGCAAGGGTCTGTTCCTGTCCAGTTTCACCCTGTCCTAGAAAGCAGAGCTCTGATGCAAATAACTGGAAGGCCCAGTAGCATTCAGGCCATTTTATCCGAGGGTCGACTGGGCTTGAACAGGAGATGTGGGAACAGATAAGAGGCAAGCCTGCAAAGCCCACACACCCATCCATCCTGTATCACCTTCTTTCCTCTTCCCTCAAACCAGAAAATGGTTTAGGCTGAGATCATGAGACAGACAGAAGGCTAAATAAAGGTCCTTGGTTTTGTTTATTTGTTTTATTAAAAACAAAAGAGAAAAGTAGAGAGAGACAGAGACTGAGAAATAGAACATCTGGGGAACACATAGGCAAATTCAGTATTACACTTAATTTTAAGGAAGCATAGGATTAAGATTGGTGAAGACGAATAATGAAGCTCTGTCAGTCATGGGTAACAGGACAAACAAATAGGTAGCTGTGAAATGAGCTGGTTCTGTGGCAACCTGAGCAATTCTACATGAGGTCCGAAGAGGCAAATTAGGTGTGCAATTGCTTGGGCTTCAAGCTAAACCTACTGACTCAGAACTGGATGTTTTACAATTTATCCGGGTGATTTCATGTGAACACTTAAGTGTGAGGTATTGTCTGAAGGTAGAATGTCAAGACCTGTCAGAATGGAGACGAGAGTGGCCACAGAGGTTCAAACTCTGCAGACTTGCAGAACATACTGTACAGTTGCACAAATGAGTATAAATCCTCTTCCTGCTTTGTAGTTTTGTGTCTCCACTGTCATCTCAAGGGAGAAGTTCACAAAAGTCATTTCATAAATAAATACATCCTTTTAAAAAAGTCATTTCGTGAAAATTAAAAGCACTGATCAATAACAATGAGCAGAGATGTGTGTGTTGTTTTTTAAGTCCCTACCCTGTAATGCTGGTAAGACACCAGACTATCTTGGGGTTTTGTACAAACACTACTGATCTGAGTTACAATGGGTCAGCATACCCACTGATTTACTTTGGCTCTTTTTCTAAACAAAAACAGTTCCTTAAAAAAAAACTGTGGTACTTATGATTTTGCAAACATTTTCCAATAATTAAATCATTTGATTATTTTAGAATGGTAAGTTCTGGCACATAAAAAATATGCAGGTCCAGAGAATTGTAAAAAAACCTGAAACTGACCAACACCAAAGCTCTCGTCAGCTTGGCTGTGTTCACAGGAACCCACACTACCCTTTGCCATCAAAGACACTGAAAATGCTCATAGTGAGAGGGTTAGAAGCAACAAATTATTTTAGAAAAGTCCTGTGATTTCAGAGTCAGGAATTTTTCATCAAAGAAAAGTCTAGAATAGTAGTGATGGAAAATCATTTAATTTCTATTTTACTTTATGTGTTAAAGGTTGAAAAAATAATAATCACCTTTTAGAATTATTAGGTTATTTAAAATACATAATAAATACAATATAGTTAATATAGTACCTGGCATATCTAAGTACTTTATTTAACTTGATTCTTACATGGACCCTAGAAAACAGGCATGTCTGACATTCTCATTCCTGCTTTATAGCTGAGAAAAAAAAAAAAAGGCTTAGCAGAAAAGACATAGGAAATTGCTCACAATGATACAGTCATAGCTTATATCCAAGATCATGCTTTAACTACTTGCTAAGACTCTCCCTCTTAAAGTAGAAACTTGAAAATTTGAACAAAGTCCAAAAAATAATATAACAACATAAATTGTGTACAATGCAGATAGTGTTGGTCCCTGAGGGAGGTAGACACTTTTCTGCAAATGTCAAAGGAAGTACTTAATAATGATGATGGCTGTCTCTTCCATGGCTGCTTAGAAAAGCATCAAAAACCTCTTGAAGAGCTCCCTTTGGTGTTCAGCAGCTTCACCAATTCTTGATATAACCTGATCAGGTAAGTTAAATCCTGGCACCCCAGCTGAGAAACATTCAGCTGATGCAATACTATTATACATACATACACACACACACACACACACACACACACACACACACACACACACACATATATACATCCTTCTCATGGGAGTTGTCCAGGAATCTGAGCCTGGAGGAACATCCCTTCTCATAATCATCTAGCATTAGTAAGAAATCTGCCACATTCAAAGCATAGTATCCTATGCTATAGTGAACATTTTTAATGCCTTTGCTCTAAGAATTCCCATTTGCATTGCTATAGTCACTCAAGGCTTTTTCTATTGAAGTTCTACCATCTACCTATCTTTTCAGGCTGGGCACAAGATTCACTTCATATTTGCTTCCCAGAATATTCCAGCAAACTACACATTGCCATTTTTCTGAAGTAAAACCTCTATAGAGAAGATTTATCAAAGGTACAGCATGCTCCAGGAAGCTTCTACCTCTGACTGGCTCTGATAGAAATGAGATACATTTGGTATCTTTAATTTAGACTCTCCCAAATTATTTAATGATTATTTTGCACCCCAATTTCTTTGTACCACCATAACAGCACAGAGCATAGAGTTGTTCATTTATTTAGAGGAATATAACACATGAACCATATCCTCTGGGACATTATGTTCTCATTGGAAGGCAAGTCATAGAATCTTGAAAAGTTAAAAATTGAAATTAAACATGAACACAAGAAATGACACAAGGGCTCTAGAGAATTGTCTCAAGACAAAAGTTGGATATGAATGCAAGAAAGAATTCTTTTTGACGGTGGAGTGGAAAACAGGAGAGTGGATTTCAGCTTGCTCCCCAGTAGTAAATGAGTTTGCACAGAGAGGGGGTGACAACTAACCTGGAATTCATGGTGAGAAGACAAGACAGATAATTGCTGACATTCTTTCTACCTAAAAGTCTACCATCCTCAGAATTAGTCTGAAACTAAACAATTAAAATACCAAATTATACTTGCAAGATGGGTTTTTACACAAATTTGAAAATAGAACAATTTGGACAGCATATACTTAAATAAATGGATCTTCTGTTTTCCTAGGTTGTGCTACCAAATCCCACATATTCATTATTACATGTTAAAACTTAGCATCAAGTATGATATTTTGGTGGAATGATCTATTTAGATTTCATGGTATATCAAAAAGACCAGAAACAGTAAGTCTTGGTAAGGATATGGAGAAAAAGTCTTGGTAAGGATATTTTGTGGGGGTATGTAGACGGGTCCAACCCCTATGGAAAATAGTGTGGAGGTTTCTCAAGTTACTAAAAATAGATCTACCGTATGACCCATGATTCACTCCTAGGTACTATCTGAAGAATGCAAAAACACAAATTTGAAAGGGTATATACATACCTATGTTCATTGTAGCACTCATTTACAGTATCTATGTTATTGAAATAACTCAAGTGTTGAAGGACATGAGTGGATCCAAAAAATGTGGTATATATACATCACACACACATACACAAGCTGGAATATTACTCAGCTATAAAAAGAAGAACTCTTGCATTTTTAACAACAAGGATGGAACTGGAGATGATAATCCTAAGCAAAATGAGTTAGGTGGAGAGAGGCAAATATTAATTTCATTTATATGTGCAATATAGAGAAGTAAAGCAAAGGGTGAGGTAATGTCAAGGTAGTAATAAGTCCTTGACATCTGACTTCAAATTTTAGCAACCAGAGGGGAAAATTGCAGAGTGAGAGAGGAGGGGACGGACCCAATGGAGCATGGCGGATTATTGGGTCTTAGGTAATAGGTATGGTATAAAAACATATATTTGTAAAGGTCTGAACCTATATCTCTGCAATGTAAACCAACTTTACCTCAATTTAAAAAATAATAATAAATTTAAAAATATTAACACTGTAATAAGTTTCACCATGGTATGCTCTGGGAGGTTGTGTTGGCTTGTGGTTGGCATGTCAAGCTTGACTGAGCCCAAAGTGTCCCAGACACATGTGACAGAGATTTGTCAAATAGTCCAATTTCCTTGGTTACATCTATGTTTTTTTTTTTCTTTTGACAGAAATAATTGTGGTTTAACGAGCAAAAAAAAAAAAAAAAAAAAAAGGCCTAGGAGCAGCACATGCAAATAATGCAAATATAAGCCATGAACCTTGATTAGATTCTGTTTTGACAAAAGAACAAAGAACATAGGGACAGTTGTGGAAATTTTAATGAGTTGTACATTAGATGCCATTAAAAAGTATTTTTTAAGGTATCATAATGCCATTGCGGTCGTTTAGTAGATTATATTCTTTTCAGCAGCTGCATGCTGTAGTATTTGGGTAAGAAAGCGCATAGTGTCAATAGCATGTCCTAAAGTAGTCCAGTAATATAATTAGATACACACATACATAGAATGTATACAGAAAATAATTAAAATTACTCAGCTTACCTATGGTTATAGTAGCATTCATTCTATCTAAGTTTCTGAATGGTTAATTTTTTTTGTTAATAAAATTTAAAATAACCAAGTGAAAAAAAACTAATGGAAAAAGGAAAAAAAGACCTCCTGGTAACTTCCTTCTTAGGGTACAGGAACTAATCCTTTTCTGAGAACAGGCTGACATGGAGTATAGCAATAACTGACATTTATTGTGAATTTACCAGGCACCGGCATTCTTAACAAATATAGCTGGATTATTTTATTTAATCCTCACAACAACCCTCTTGAGTAAATACTATTATTACTCTCATTTTATAAATAATAAAACTGTGTCTTTGAGAAATTAAATAATTTATTAGTACAGGGTAGTCAAGATACCCTGTCAGGGTAGTTCAAGCCTCTATTTCCAGGGCCTAAACCTTGACTTTTTATTTCTTACAAAATAATAATAACTATCACTTATTGAGAATTTATAGTATGAGTATGTCAGCACTGTGTCAGGTACATTATATACATTGTCTTTGGTACTTAAAACCTACAGTGTAGGATTATCCTCATTTTCAATGAATAAGATACTCAGGGGGAAACAGGATTTTTAAAATGGTAACAATATTACAGTATAATGATAGAGTACATAATTAAACATTTATCCAAGTTCACAGAATGTACAACATCAAGAGTAAATCCTAAGGTAAAAGGTAGCAGCATTCTATGAACAGTGTCGATAATGGGGCAAGGTAGGCGCATGTGGGGCAGGAGATGCATGAAAAATATTTATACTTTCTTCTCAATTTGGTTATAAATCTATAATTGCTTGAGGAACTTAGGTTCAAGACATCAGTGATTTGTTAGTAAATACTGCTGTCAAGATTTACAAACAAATGTTTCTAAACCCCAAATACTCAAGTTTTGACCCTGGAACTTACTTTCTGTGACTTTACGATCATCCCCTTAATAAACTTCTATTTTCCTCATCTTAACAAAAGGAGGAATGGATATATCAGTCATAATGAGGTTTAACTTGGAAAAGTGAGTGAGTTTAGCATAGAATGAGCATTCAGTAAATGTTGTTAAATCATGGAGGTAGAATTTTGAGAATAGGACCCCTAAAAGGAAGAGATAAGCATGGAAGAAAAAGTAGGAATCTTAAAAGAAGTGATGAAATATCTCTGTTCTGCCAGAAACTGAAGCCCTGAGTATGTGGACCTAACAGCCTTTAGTTTCCTTTATAAGAAGTACAGGAGAAGCTTATGGTACTCAACACACTGAAACAGGAACAAAGTCACGCAAGTGAAAAAAAAAAATCATAAGTGATTCTGGCTTTATTAATACTAGCGTTTAAGAATCTTTCATAATTTCAGATTCATGTTTCAGCATTCCTGGTGTCAATCATTTATAGTAATTAAGCAGGGAGATAACACTGAAATTCTGTAGGCCATAGGAAAATGTGGGTCTTGGATATCTGTTTCAGCTGAAAGGTATTGGAAGGCCTTGATATCTTAGGGCATGAAACCCGTCTTAAACTTAAAGAGACATGTAGTCTGAGTCAGCAGAAATGGAAAGTTTACCATCTGCTTGTTGGACTCTGACATGGTTCCTTCAGTTCAATACCAAATGGAGAGTTGTATACAATATAAGTATTTTTAGAGCATCTCAAAATTATTCTTATTGTGGATAAATAAGATAAGGAAAAAATTATTCAGCAAAATTCAGCCCATTTGTTTCAAAAACTGTGTCTTTCTGCAAGCAATAAATCTGGCAATAAAAGCAATTCCTGGATTTGGGGACCAAAAACACACATCAAGGCATCTGAACTTTCCAAATGACCCCAACTGCTGTACCTGTAAAAGCATGATGTGTGAGGCATACTGCTAGAACTAGAATACATTACTTGAGAGGCAACCTTTCATTCTATGTGATTCCAGGCTGTGGCTGTGAGTCAGATGTGCTTGACAAGTCATGGCACACAGAGCTTCACCTTGCATGGCCAATGGCTTCCTTCAGGGGGAATTATCCATGAATAATGTGTCTCTAATACTGAAACACCAGAACTGGTTGAATTTTGTTGGTTTATCCTTTGACTACACTTGCCCTTATCTTCATATTTGCTTGAAAGATTCATTTGCATCCAAGCCCTTTGTTTTCAGGAAAAAAATGCAGAAGTGTGCAAATATAATTTCATCTTCACACATTCTGATTCTGCTATTAGACATTAGTTTTGAGGACGAGGTCTCTTTAGTCATTTGGTAAGTTCCTTAGCTGGTCCTTTGAATTCTTGTGACCTATTGTTAGAACCTTTATACTTAAGGATCTGTTTGGCTAGATATAAATACACTATGTTTTGTGAGTATCCTACATGTTTCTTCATTGGCTTCAGATAATAAAGCATTGCTTTTGAAAAGACTGGAAAGAATCTGTTTCTCCCCTCTCTTGTAAAAGTCTCAACATCATGATCTGGACACTCAAAGAAGACTTTAATTTGGGAGTAGGGGGTCTCCCTGGTAGTGCAGGGGTTAAAGTCAGTGCTATCAAGCTATTGGCCACCAAGGAGCTAACCCACATGGCGCAGCAAACCTCTCCTGTCTCCCCTACTGCTCCCCTGAGCAGTGTATTTCAGCAGATGCACCTGTTCTACTCCCCATTCTGTCTCTAGTGAATCCTCTCATTCTATGCACCTCTGGCCTACACCCCAGTTCTTGTGTACAAAAATAATTAAAAATAAAATATTTCTTTTTTAAAAAAAGAAGCCTTTAATTTTCATTTTAAATCTACTTTGACCACACTGGATTGATTTTCAAAAAAAAAAAAAAGAAGTTCCTATCTGGTGGGGGGGGGGTGAGGGAGAAAGGCAGAGATACAGAGACACAGAGAGATAGAAAGATAGAAAGAAAGATAAAATTTACATTATTATATTTCTTTTAGAGTTTATAGGATCAAATCTCTACAAATGTAATTTGTCTTTTACTTCAGGGAAGTGTTTGAATTTTAATTTTTAGTATTTATTCTGTCTCATGTTTTGGTTTTAGATTTGGAAATCATCATTATACTTATATTGGATCTTCACTGTCTCTCTTCTGTATAATATTCTTTCTGTTTTATCTCTTAATTTATTTTTTGCTTAAGTTTTTTTTATTAATCTGTTTATCTTAAGGAATTTTCAGTGTTGTTTATTCACTCAGATTACTTTTCACTTAATCTTCACTGCTTAAATAATATTTTATTTGATTTTTTTAAACTAGTTTCTGAGTTTAGATATTTTCTCAAGTATTTCTCTTTTCTCTGTGTTCAGAGATTTTCTAATATATTTGTGTTATCATTTCATAGCTTCTAGTATTTTTCTTATTTCTAGTTTGATATATGAGTGTGTGTGTGTGTGTGAATTATTTTTATTTATTTGGGTTCATGCTCTCCTGACTTCTTTCACTGTCTCTTTAGGAGTATTGTTTTAGTTCTTTTCTTTTTTTCTTTTTCTTATAGTTTGTATGGGATTTGCTCACAATCCTTTTCTGTTGCTGAAATAAAATAAACTTTTCTGCACTATATGGGAAGATGTACCAGGATAGCATTCTTAGAAACAGCTCTATGGCTTCCTTTTCTGCTATTTTTGTTAAGAATACAAAATCTTTGCCCTATACTTTCTAAAAATCTGCTAGATTTGCACATCTTCTGTACTTTTTATTTTCTTCTTTGTCCCTAACTTAACCAATTTGGACCTACTCACATAAATTTTTCTCCTTGGGGGAATCTCCTGTGAGGAAAATTTGAACAGTTAGTATCAAGAATACGCAGTTCCCAGACTTCTCTGGCAACACTGACCTTACCCATGAATTCTAGTCTGCTAACCTCCTTCCCAGATTTGGCTATTCTTGGATTAATCTGCTGAGTTTTCTAGTTAAGTGTCTTTTGTCAGTTTGGGGATTCATACTCTGCTCATCAGAAGCCCCCATTGTTTCTTCCTTACTAGTCTAGTCTAGTGAGTATTGCTCAAGTTTTAGCATTTGTGGAGATAGTTTTGTCCTTAATTTTGATGGGTGTTGTACATAAGTTTTTGGTTGTGCTATTCTAGGTATTATGCTGTATTTTTTTTTAAAAAATAGATGGTTACATTATACTATGTCATTGCGACCACCACCTTCTAGAATCCTCTGATACCATTTTAAGTAATATCAGGAAGTAATTCTATAATACATGAGTCAATTAGAAAAGAAAAACTACCAGAATTTCTCCTCCCTGCCTAAACTGTCCTTTAAAATGTGAGAAAAAAAAAAACAACAGAAAAACTACTGATATGTAACATTGATAACACTGATTACTCTCAAAATCTGGATGTTAAAAAAAATAAGGCAAACAAAAACTACTCATTATGATTCCATGATATGAAGTTCATAAATAGGAAACAACCTTGATAAAACTTAGAATGTGATTATTTCTGTACCAAGAATAATTACTAAGAAAGGGACATAAGGAAACTTTCTAGGGTGAAGAAAATATTCAATAACTTGATCTGAGTAGGAGATATATGATAAGTGAATCTTTCATTGTTTATTTAAGATTTACACATTTTACTGTATATAAATTATACTACTTTAAATAATTAAAATTTAATTATCTTTTAAAAGAAATCCTGACTTTCCCCAAAGAAACTTCAAGCTAAAATTTCATTGTAGTTTCCTTTAACATAATAGAAATGCAGTAAGTAACTTAAAAGAATAAAATAATGAGCCCTCCACTGAAACCATGAATGACCTCACTACTGTGTGTCATGTGTCAGAATCTGTCCTAAAAATCTGACTTCCCTGTATCTCCTTTGATAACTTACTGGTGACCACAGAAGGCCATAATTCTTTGTTTTGTTCAATTTAATTCAGAAAATAAGGATTGGCTATCTACTACATCTTAGATACTATTTTATTTGCCATGAGGTATAACATCATGAACAGAAATATTCTTTCCCTCCAAGTTCTTACAATATTTAACACAGTCTTTTAACTATCAATCTATAAATGTTATGTGGAAAGATCCTCTTCAAAACAGGAGAAAAAGGTTACAAACTAAACAAGGGATTTACAAATCATTGTTTCTAAAGGTATTGATCCATGTACAGCTACTGGGAAAAAAAATAAAACAGCAAAGTAGTAGGCATCATTAGGAAGGAACTGCTGAAAAAGAGCAAGAACTTGGGTATTTGTAGTTTTGGTTGTATACCAGTGACAAGAAGTCACACCACCAAGAGGGAGAGGTTTGCTGCAATTCTCTAACCAACTCAGCATTCCAAATACTAGCAGGTTCGGAAATAATAGGAGACAAACGAATGGGCATGGTGGTCTCACCATGGTACCTTTAGCAGGCTTCTTTGGGTATATCACCACCCAGAGACACCAAAAGAAAAAGCAGTACATGGGGTTCTCACAAGTACAGCTTCAGAACAGATTAAAGAAGATTCCTGTTCATTCAGGGGGGAGTCAATATATTTTTTTTTGATTTATTTATTTGTGCATACAGAACTGGGGTACAGGCCAGAGGCTCAGGGGCGGCGAGAGGCTTCACCAGAGACAGAGTGGGGAACAGAACAGGCAGATCGACGAAGTACACTGCTGAGGGGAGCAGCGGGCGTGTCAGGAGAGGTCTGCCACGCCATGTGGTCACCTCCGGAGCAGGCGGGAATCGAACTCATGCGGAAGCGGCTTTAGATTCTCAGTGCTGTGCTTTAACCCGCTGCGCCACCAGGGAGGGCCCGGGAGTCAATATTTTATTGAAGTAAAAGATACTAACTGGGACTTAAAAAAAATTAAGTTAATATTTGGACAATATAATAAGGAGACTCTATGAAAGGCAGTTTGGTTCTGTTCCTCCTTTGGTGTCAGCATTGATAATCTAGGAGATTCTATTAGAATATAGTTGGAGCTGGCTGGAGCATATGTTTGACTCTATGTCCCGCTTTCTGATGCTCAATCAACATTTCTTTGTGAAGTGAGACAGGACATCCTTCAAGATCAGAAAAAGGTGGCTTAATATTACCCCTCCAGCTATCAGATCCTTGAGCCTCATCTGAAAGGCTAAACAAGTGTGGCTCACATCTCACCCTTCTCCCTGACTCTGCACTCTTGAAAAATGAGCCAACAGATAGGCAAAGTCCTAAATCATCTGTAAGTCAGTGCTACAATTAATTTGCTATCACAAATCACAAAATATTTATAGCTATTTTTTCCATAGCTTAATGTATTTAGAAAGTAGTCTTGCAAATAGCAATTAAATACATCACCAATGTTAATTATAATAATTTGAATTACTAGAGAGGAAATAATTTTAGATTTTTGGCCAAAGGTTGGTGATTGCTGACTATATTCTATGCTGTAGGTTAGGGGGAAGAAGGAGTGGGTGAATTGTGTAAAAGAGGTCAACTGCATGCTGACAGAATTAGATTTTTAGTGGTAAACTTAATATAGTATATACAAATATTGATTTATAATGATGCATATATAATATATATTACATAATTTATATAATGATATAATTCACGGTTATTTCAGCCATGCACCTTAAAAGTACAGTACCTCATAAAATTTTTTGACTGATTAATCTTTGTGACTGATAAGAATTTATGACTGATTTACATGGCTAGTTACCAGAATTCTAAGGATATCAACTTCAAGGAATTGTGTACCACTTGAGCCAGTTAGAACTACTTTACTTATATGAGGAGAGAGGAGATAGTCTAATTTTGATTTTCATGCTTTCTAAACATGATGAGCCTGGAAAAACATACTTGACCTCAGTGGGCCTACGTCCGTAAGGTGAAGATGATAAACACCCTTTTTGCTATATCTGGACTCTGTTCATGTCACTTCCAATTCTACATAACCCTTTGATTCTAACATACCAGTCCTCAAAAACAGGGATTTTGGGTGAGCTTAGTACAATTCTTTGCCTTTACTCTGAAAACATTTTAAACCCATCTTCCTATGCAGAGACAGTGTTCTGGATTGGAAGGAATAGTTGTTTTTTTTTTTTTTCCCCTAATTGAAACAATGGAGTTAATTAGTGAGAAAAAAATGCAATTCCCAAAATTAGGTCCTGGCAAGGACATTTTGATTCAGGGTTGCCAAGAAATCCTTAATGGTCACAGAAAGGCCATTTCTACACTAGCAAAGCAAAATGTACCTTGGCAAAAGCACTGCAAAGTAGTAACAATAGAGGTATTTTTTTAAAACACCAAGCCACACATTCGCTTATTCAAAAAATAATTGCCAAAAACTTTTGCATATATATACTTCACTATACTACAGAAGTAATATAGCCAAAATACAAAATAATTTTTTAGGCTGCATAAGTTTTAATTATACCATATTAATGTTATTGGCATATTCTAGCCAATACCTCTTTTTGAAAGTACAACCTCCCTGGCCTTAGTTTACCAAAGAATCTCATCTTTAAGTAATGAGGACAGAGGTTTTTGTGGTTCTCAGCTGCTGTTTGGTTGTAGCACCCAAGCAGGAATGTCATAAGTAACACTTAATCCTACAGTATTTGTGGGCACTGGGCTAAATTTGAGAGAACTATAAGAGAAATGTACTCAATTTCTAAGGAAATGACCATCTATTTAGGGAGATAGTATCAATGAACAATGAATATCATACAAGACATATAAAAAATAATTGCCAAAAACTTTTGCATATATACTTCACTATACTACAGAAGTAATATAGCTAAATATTTTTTTAGACTACATAAGCTTTCATTATACCATATTAATGTTATATTATAAGGATTATTTCATGATACACTAATTAAGAGTCAAGGATTCCCTGACCTTTTCCTAATTAAGAACCCCTTTTCATTTTCCTCCAGTCTTACAATTATCTTTTGGGAAAGGGAAAAGAAAGAGCTACAATAATATTTCTTACTTTGAGTTTGATCAGATTTGAAAACTTTGTTGTAGAAGTGTATATGACAATACAATGGAGGATGGAAGAGACCATGGTAGCTGACAGAGGTGGGATGGAGAATCAAATCAAGTTTGTCTATGTCATATCCTACCTATTTCTACTCACAGGACTAGAAACCTGGGAAAGAAGGAATGCTTTGGGGAACCAGGTCAGTCCAGAAAGGTTACCCAATGTATGTACAGGCTGCATAACTAGAGTGAGGACATGGAAAGGAAATAAGGAGCAAAGCCAGAGAAGGAGACCAAGTGAGCCTTAGCTTCAAGGGGTTGGGTCATGAGGTGAGAAGCTGGGCAGATCAGAACAGGAGGTGCAAAAGGCAATGTGCATGAAGTAATTCGTTCAAAACTGAGATCCCCAAAATGTTCGTGTATAAGGCAACTATAAAGCAGAGATATTCTGCAAGGGAGAGGGAGGGAGATAGAAGGATCGAAACAGGAGAGGGAAGAAGAGCACAAGGGACTATGGTGATGGTGCACTGGTGAAATAGTGGTAGGAATTTCATGGGAAATATACCTGAAAGAAGAAAGCATACACTGTAAAATGAACAGTGTGTGTGTGTGTGTGTGTGTGTGTGTATACTCTCTAAATATTTTTAAAAATTTTTAGGCCTATCTCAATCAACTGCCCACTTTGCAACCTCAGTACACATGTAATATTTCCAAGAATAGAGAAGCAGTGAAAAACCAGCAGTAGAAAGTCTGTAAAGAGAAGAGACAGAATAAAACATTTTAAACATAAAAATCAACCGCAAATGCAACCAGGTAGTGAAAAGTCTTTTCACTATTCAGCCAACCCTCTTCTAGTCCTTTTTTAGATGGTTTCATTGTTATCTGGATTGATGTCATTTTTATCCTAACTTATTTTCCTAACTTACCCTCTATTCAGACCTAAATACAGAGAAAATTATATGAACTGCATTCCTAAAGAATCATTGAGGTTAAAGCACAGCTAGATACAATGTGAGGATGAACAGGGGTCACCTAGCACAGCTTTTGCCTTCTGAGATGCAGTCATCATTTGACTTCACCCCTGTCTCAATGTTCATCATTTTCATGTAATCACTTAATTTCACATGTGTATTTTCTGTCTGTTCTCTGCAAATGATTCACCAAATGGGCCAGTCTCTGGCTTTCCAGTTATAGCCATCAGGGAATATCTGAGGTTACCTAAGTCCTCTATTCAATCCTATGTTACCTAAAAACCAGTCACTGAAATAGGTTAAAGTTTAATGGTCAAAGACAACTTAGAGAATAGGTCGGGAAGCTTCCAGTATACCATATCCAACCTGAAATTGCATATCTTGCTTGAAATAGGTTGTACAGAATTTCTAGCACTTGCATAAAAACTCTAAAATATGTCATAAATTATTGAACCTGACAATCTTACTTACCTATTAAGGTTAACATTGGATGTAATTTCATCATAAAGTACAATCACATTCATTTCATTTGCTCAATGTCTAGACTAGTCAGTTTAACATATATAGAACATACAAGTATCAAGAACTAGAAATATAGACATGAATAAATGTAAGTCACCCCATCCTTAAAGCACTCCCAGTTTAACATAAGATGGGCCCACAAGCCAATGACGAATAAATGTCTACTACTGTAGAACAAGCAGACAAAGCAAGCAAGATAGACAGGTAGATGGGCAGACAGATAGCTAGAATGAGAATACAGGTAAGGAAGCAAGTTTTAAATTCTATTGATATTTACATGGAAGAAATCCACAGGTAAATATATATGTCCTTCTATTGTTTTATCTTCTGATCTTTCTCTGGGACTGAATCATTTTAACTTATTTAATGGCCCTAAAATCTCTGAAAAGGGTATTACTGTATACATGGCACTTTCCAGTAAGTTGTCCCATTCTAAAGTCATAACAGCCATTCTATGTTGGGCAGTTGGGTGATATCCCCACTTTACAGATGAGACCAAAACAGCAGAGTTGGGGAATGAAAGCAAAGCAAGTCCAAAATATAGGGAATTCTACTCAATCCCCCCCCCCATCCCAGTTTCCCTTGGAAAGAACAGTAAATAGAAAAACAAACCCCTGTTAGTCCAGATTCTGAGCTGTGAAAACAGATTACCTCCCTCTGCCATGTAAGACCATCAGTCCAATCCTCACCCAGACTGACTTCTGTTAAATGCTCACTGCCACCCTGGGTTTTTAATTATTTAAATAATTAACAGGCTCTATAGATGTAATGCTGTGAATGGCCTTGTGATCTGGGAAGACAGTTACACCTTGGAGATCTTTAGCAAATAAACTGAAAACTCGGCTGTGTGAATTTTCTCTCTGCCATAATTAGCAGCAGATGGACGACTTTTATGGAGCCACCTGTCAGCAGGAAGACTCTCCTTACAGTTTCTAGTTTCTAGAAGGAGCAGGATTAAAATAGACCAGCCCCGCTTGCTTCAAGTACTGTTAAGGGTCCCAGATGTAATGGAATCTGCCAGAGACTGACAGGATTCAAGAGGGAGCCACTCCTCCTGGCGCTGGCTCACCTGCGAGGCAGGAGGCAAGAATAAGACAGAACAGTATTTCTCAGCAAGTTTGGGCAGTCGATCATTTCCGAAAACTTGGAGACCAAGCCAGGAGCCAGCCTGTGCTGAAACGTTCCATTTTACTAACCTTTTTATCCAATTTGAAAATACAAATAGAGCTCTCAGGGTGTAATTAGCGGCAATGACTCTTAATACCTGCTTTCCAAATTTGACCTTAATGGACATTCATTAAAATGGGCTCTGACTTCATAGCCGCGTTAGCAGAAAATGGAAAAGTCCATCTATCAATGTCAGCTCCCATTTTCTGCGTAATCATTCCTGGAAGAAAGAGGCCTGCAAGTGTGCACTGGGGTGGTGCATGGAGCTGAGGAGGACTTGCAAAGAACTGCACCAAGAGCTGGTGTGTGAGTTTCCCTAAGGAGTATCCCTGAAGGCTCCAGAGTGCTGGCCAGAAGTGGGGGACCTGGGTGCTAGGTCAACTGTGTCTTGGCTTGCTGTCTGAGCTAAAGTGAGTCATTGCATAAGCCTGCTTTTCTCACATCTATAAAGCCAGGAGAATAATGTCACGCCTACTGCATAAGGTTTTGTGTGGAATAACATATGTAAAAATGCCTTGAAAAGCACCTAAAACTATGTAAGTGCAAAAACTGCTTTTTTTTTTCCAGAATGACAGTAATGGCAGTGGGAGTGGGGATGTAAAATAATCCTAGGTTTTGATAAATTCACTCAGAGGAATACACTGAACCTATTTTTCTGAGTAAATTTTGGATTGTTTCCTGGGATCAGACTGCAATAAGTAAGGCATCTGTCCAAGACAAGTGAGGAATACGCATACTGGTTCTCAGGTGAACCCATTCGGGAGGCTGAGAGAGTGTGCTATTCCTGGGCGCCTGAACACAGCAGTCACTGAGGGCAGAAGGAGAAGAGCACTACACCAGGAGTCACTTGGATGGTGTCTCACTGCCATTTTCTCAGCTAGTGACTTTATCATTTTTTTTTTTACATCAACTGAAATTAATAGCAAATGCCCTGTAGGACAAGGAAGAGATAAGGCAGGAGAGAAAGTGAGGAGTTGAGGACAATATGGTTTCTGCTTTAAACTGGCCCCACAAGAAGATACTTGAGGCAGACAGACATGAAGCTTCCTTTGTAGTGTTCACTTCTCTGGCCCATAAACTTCCTAACTCCTTGAGTCAATAAAGAATTAAGCCCACAAGAACAAAAAGGTTCCCCTTGGAGCTCGGAAGAGGTAAATGTCGGATACATTAAAGGAAAAACAACTCTACACGGTGGGTGGTCAAGTGAAGGAGCTAAAACACCAAAGAGAGTAGGTCCAGGGATCTAAATCCACCTAAAAATCTCCAGGGTGGATTTTTCATCCAATTTAATTTGGATAATTGAAGAGCCATCTGTTCTAAGTCACGCTGCCTGAACCTTATCTGATGTGAGATTTGTTTGAAGCTTCTGACCCTCTCTGCAGCCTCTCCAAACTCAGGTTCAGCCTCTACTCACTAAGCACTTGTTAAGTACCAGATCCTGTACATAGTGTTTTCATGAACCTGACTGACTCTAATCTCCTTAACAAAACCAGAAGGAAAGTGTTTATGGTTCCAGTTTTACACAGGAGAAAATCAGAGCTTAAACAAGCTACGTAACTTAATCAGAACTGTAAGTCGGGATTTAGACTTAGCTACCCTGAGTTGCAATCCAATTCTTTTTCCATCACTGCACAGGTGATTCTAGTGAAACTTAGTTCTTCCTTCGAAATGACCACTTTTTGACAGCAAAGTCATTTCTTATATTTGCCGGCATACAATGGCTTTTGTTAGTTGTCTGGTCATGACACAGATTCCAGAGTAGCTTTCTATCATTTAAAAGCAATGTTGTTATATAAGTGTTTTGGTGATTTGATGTTCTGCCGATTATCTTTATGCCCCCAGGGCTTAGCAGGAAGGGGGACATTTATAAATATTTGATGAATGAACAAACGAATGAATGGAAAAAACAGATTTCCCACACACCTGGAGTAGCACCTTGGTGTGAAACTAAGCCTGAGGTGCATGCATGTGGCAAGGCCCTCAACTGAATGCCACAGGTATGCCAACAACTGTGTTTCAGGCTTCTGGTTCCTCAAACCCAGAGAAGAAAAGAAGCCATCACATTTCTAAGGCATGGCTGAATGCATGCTAAACCCCTGGTTTGCCTCATGTCAGTTCTCAGAAAGATTTCTTCCCAATTCCTTAGGCTGTGGTCTGTTCCCTTAACTGACAAGCATTTTTCTCCCTGGTGTAAAAATAGCTAAACTTGACATACTGTGCTCATTCCAGTTTAATGACAATTTTAGTTTACAAAAGAGCAGTGCCAATTCTAGGCTCAGACATCTTTGTGTATATAAAGGAAGCATCTAAATGATGCCAAACAGTCGAGAATCCTGTCCCTTAATTGATTATATTTGTTGTGGTGAAGGAAAAGAAGGAAATTTCATTACTGAACACCTACCATGAGTAACATTCCTTTTCTCATTTACTCCTGTGAGAAAGACATTATTACCCTCAATTTAATGATGAGAAAAATGAGGCTGGGAATGTCTATTTCACCCAATCAAGGCAGTTTATCGGTGATGGGTGTGGGGTACAAACACAAATTGGACAATGCAACAGAAGCTTCTTCTAAAGCCTGAGATGCCTCCATGACTCGGAGGCCCAAAGATAACTCAGCTATACCGAGAAGGAATTAGGGAAGCTCAGCTGAGGGGAAATAAAAGCTATAAACAGGCTCCCAAAGGTCAAGGGCCCTTGAATAATGTCATTTGATTATAATACTGATGAGGAAAAAAATCCTGACTGATTCTGAAGGAAACATTATTTGAGGGCCTATTTTCATTATATTTCACTGAAAATTGCTGTTTTCAGAAATCTATTGATGCCATTCAGTGAGGGCTTGTGTGCTAAGTTCTGAACCAAGAGCTGTGTAGACAGCAGTCTGGGCTCAGTGCTGCTTGCGAATGACATAGCAAAACTGGCCTTAGTTTACTTACCTGTGAGGGATGGGGCAGGATGGTGTTCAGACTTTCTTGACTTCCCTCCCTCTCCCACTACTGGGGAGAATACCCCTTTTTCAAGATGGGGAAGCAGATGGGGAGTCCCAGTGTCCACAGCACTTATTGTTATGTTGGTGTTCCCCTAGAAGAACAGAAAGGCACCTCCAAATCTGCGTGGGCACTGTAGCACCTGCCAACTCAGAACTGAATCCTCTAGTGGCTTCAGGGTTGCAGGTGACGCATCAACAACCTTCAGGTAAGAAATCTGTCCTCTCTACACCCCATGACTTATTACTCCATATCTCTTCCCATTTCTACCAGTAACTATGCAACTAATTTTCCCCAAATGAAGGAAGAGGGACTTTATCCCTACTTTGAAGATGTTGTATCTCAACTCTCTTGTTCCCTGCTCCTTAGTGAGTTATAGATAAAACTTTCAAGATCTTGTCCAGACTCTGAAATGACATTGCATTGTATCTGCCGCTATGGTTTTGGCCAACTCAGATCTCCAAAAAGCTGGTCGACGACGTTTCTCCAAATCATATCAGAAGGAACATGAGATGAGGTATAACCTTGTGGCTTGCCTTCCACCAAGGAGGTGACCAAGGAGCACATCAGCCATCTCTGGAAAGAAGGTACTTTCTGGTGGGTGTACACCCCTCCTCCTAAGGCCCGGGACCTTCTGCTTGGGAGGAGCATGCTTCCCTGGACTTCTCAGGGCTCTTAAGGCCCGTGACTGGCTCTCCCTCCCAATGCTCAAAGGGTGTCCTCTGCTGAGCTGCTAGCACTGATTAGTTATCCATAAAACATGAGATTTGTGGAGAGAGGGTGGTGGAGCTGCAGAACAGAGGAGAAAGGGAACGTTCGTGAAAGGGAGCATAAATAGTTAATTTGATGATGATTTAGAATGACTATGGTTGCTGTTTGAGATAAAAAAGTTGCAGTGAATTCAGAAAATACTAAAATAGAGCCTCATACAGGCATTTCATTTAGATTTAATAAGACTGATTATTAAGAGTATATTTCATGACGATTAAGAATTCTGACAGTCTCCCATCCACCAACTTTAATGTGCGCCACAAAAATTAAAATACTTATTTATACAACTAAAGTGCTAATAAGTTCATTTTGAGAAATTCTCTGAACTTGAATAGGCTTAAACTTTTTATAGGGGCAGGAAAAAAGACTCCACAACGGCAAGATCTAGAAACCAGAAGGAAACTTGGGAAATGGAATTAGAGTCCTCTGCTTCCACCTGAGTTATCAAAAGAGAAAATCAAGCTTCCCATCTCCAAGACCTGCTGAACACATGCACCTGCACACACACTCATGCACACGCGCACAGATGAACACAACACCCATAGCTTCCGGCTGCCACCACATGCCTCAGTTTCTTTTCTCAGTTTTGGAGGGCTGGGTACCCTGTTCCCCATCCCCCTACACCCCATTCTTTTGCCTCCAACTTGCTCTAGAGCTTATCTTGGTTTGAAACAAGAACCCACATAGCCCATTCTCTACTTGAGGAAACTCCTAGAGATAGTGTCAACAGGCCCATCATCTGGCTACTCACAAGAAAGCTGTCCTAGTCCCTCCACGACTTTACCTGCAAGGTGCAAACCATAAGTCCCTGAGCTCTGACACATGGCCCTGGCCATGTTGGGCACTAGCCTGAGCTACAGGGCTGCCCTCTTCCTCAACCCTCAGCTAGAGGCCCTGCTGGTGTCTCTTACAAATTCCAAGTAACCTCTATCCTGAACACCATTCTGCTGGCTACTGCCCTAGGTCTGGGCGTCTCCCGTCCCCTGTGCCCCTTGTACTCTTAGGTACTGACTGAGCCCTGACAAATATGGGCAGTTTACATTTATATCCTTGGGCAGAGACCAAGGGGAAGGACCCTGAATTCAGAGAGCCTGGAATGCAGATGCCAGCCCTGCCCCTCACAGGCTGTGAAATAAAAGGTATTTCCTGAACTTCTCTGTGTCCTGTAATTCTTTGAAAAAACTGCCTACCTCACAAGACTGCTTTGAGATTAAACAAGGCAATGTCAGTAAAAATGTTTAGCAAAGAGCCTCCTGAATCACAGTCATCAGTCCACAGATGGTCCATATTAATGATACTCCTGGAGTCATTTATCAGTGGCAATGACCAGTTCCAACATTAGCCTGCCTGACATAACATTCACTATTCTGCCCGGTACTGAGCAAAATGTGGGTATCAAGCCATTTCTCCAGACACCATCCAACCCCATCCTAGTTTCTTACTAGTCTTTATCACTGTGATATTACCGACATCTCAGCATGTTTTCCATTCTGGGCACTTTCCTCTTGGTAATTCCTGTCCCCAATATTTTAAACTCTGAGCCTTGGTTCAAATATAATGCCTCCCCATTAGGACCCTGAAGAATGGAAACTCAATACACATTGTTGTGAAACTTAATATGGTAGCTGTGACTGTGAGTGTCTTGATGTTGGCTCTGGTGTGCCAACTGTGGCAGCTCTCCTGGTAAATAAATGTTCCCCCCTTCTCTGCTCCTTCTCTGTAAGTGTGCTTCCTCAAGTCCCATCCATCCATACCTAACCCTTTGCTCATCCAGTGGCTTCCTAAGGCGTTGCTGAGTCTAACCAGTGGTTTTCAAGACTGCAGTGGGTTGAATGATGATCCCAAAAGATATGTTCATGTCCTAACCCCCAGAACCTTTAAATGTACTGTATTTAGAGAAGGTCCTCACTGATATAATTAAGGATCCTGAGATAATATCATGTTGAACTTAGACCCTAAGTATAAGGATACCTGTTCTTGTAAGAGAAAGGCAAAGGAAGATTTGAAACCAACTCATATTGTGGAGAGGGCAATGTGGAGACAGGGGCAGAGATTAGAGACTTGCAAACTCAGGCAAAAGAATGTTTGGAGCCACCAGAAACTGGGAGAGACAATGGAGGGTCCTTCAATAGACCTCAGTGGAAGTATGGCCCTGTTAAGACCTTGAATCCATACTGCCAAACCACACAACTTTGAGAGAATAAACCCCTATTGTTTTAAGCACCCCAGTTTGAGGTACTTTGTTAGGGAAGCTCTAGGAAACTAATACAGTAGTTAAAGAAATGTTGGACAATAGTCAGAAGCTGTGGTTATGCCCGGTACGGAATGCCCTGTCTCCCATCTCACAAAAGGCAGCTGAAGGAAAGCTGAAGCCGAGCAGGGGAACTGGGTGGAGAACCCTGCCAGCACCATGACTCTGAAGAGTAGGGTCTGGCATTGCCTTGACCCTGCACCTTGTAAGGAAGGCACCTGCATGGGCAACATGATGTACAACCTTGAAATAGTTAGACAGGTGCAAGTGACCTCCATTTGGAATCTTGTTCCAGTCCCACAAACGTGGGGCGTGGGGTGTGAGGAGTGAGGGGCAGGTCTGGCTGTGAAGACACTGAAACAGGGCAGACTTGCCATCCCACTCCTCAGGGGTTTTCTCTGCTCTTCCATTTGGTAGCTATGGAATTTGAGCATGAGGACTCTGCCTCCCTCAACTTGAGTTTCCTCACTTGTAAAGTGGACAATCAATACCATCCTGGCAGGTGAAAGGTTAGAAATAGCAAAGTACCCAGAAATAGAAAACATACTTCTACAGATCCTGATAGGTTCTGAATAAGGAATTTTTAATTATTTTCACAGACAGAAAGAATATCAATTCTTATACTCTTTCTTCTTGCTCCTTCCAAGGAAAAGCTAGAAAGGAGGGTAATTAGAAAAAGTACTTATTCTACACTAAACATGTAGAAGGCCTTTGTGCATTTCACCCACTGCAATCATCAAGAACCATGAAACCACAGTGTATGAGAGCCAGAAAAGTCTTTGAGACTATCTAAAAGCCTTTACTTGTGAAGACAGTTTCGAAAGTGAGGCTGGGCAAAGGTAACTACCCAAGTAATCAGGTGAATCTTCATAACTAAGCCAGTGTCAGCAACTGGGCTGACGGCTGCCTTAACCTCATGTTATTTCATCAGACTGTGGCGGTGTCCCATACACTGGGTGTGACACTCTCGTCTGAGGATGGAGGAGCCATTGTCCTGCAAGTTAAGGCTACAGTAACACAAAAATTCAGCTATGTGAATCAACATCCAAAAATCCAGTTAAGACTTGCTTTCATATCCCAGTAAAAAGGAATATGTTCGGAGAAGTGAAGTGACAAGGAAAAATAAAATTTCTTTTGCAACATATATACCATACATTCATCAGAGGCAGAAAACCACTGTTCCCTTGTGATTTATACCAAAGACTACTGTAGGTGAATTAGCAGGGCTTCATCTTTCTAAATGTCAGCCCAGATGACCCACATTGGTGTAGGCATGTGAATATAAGGTTACAACAACATTTGAAAGGATCCTAAAAAAGTGGTTTATCACAGTTAAAGTGTGATCAAAACATATCGTTTCAGGAGTCACAATATTTATCATTTTAATATTAATAATGCCATTTTGCATAAAGTACCATACAAGGAATACTGCTTATTACGAATACAAAGATTTCCATGTTGGAAAAAAAGATAAAATATTTAGATTATGTCAGAGAGAAAGAGAGAGAAAGAAACAGCAATGACACTAACACAGACTCCAATATCTTTTCTTTGCAGATACTTAAGGCAACCAAGCATTCCCAAAGATAGGGACAGAAATCTACAAGGAAAGGAACAATCCATTTGTAAGTTATTTAGCCTGCAAGTCCATAAATGAGGAACTATGTTTTATGACTTAGGGTCCTGTACATTAAACTTAGTGGATTTCTTCCAGGAGTCTAAGAACTCAACCCTCAGTGTGAGGGGCTAGTCAAAGGGAATTTGATGGCATTGTCCACAGACTTAATGACATGCATAAGCATTATCTTCATATGTAGGACAAAATAAAAATAAAGGGTACCAACAAGTGTACTGGTGAGAAAACAGAAACATCATCCTCAATAGTAACAGAGATTTTGATTAAGAGCATCTTGGGGCCCTCCCTGGTGACGCAGCGGGTTAAAGCACAGCACTGAGAAGCTAAAGACACTTCCGCATGAGTTCGATTCCCACCTGCCCCAGAGGTGACCACATGGCATGGCAGACCTCTCCTGACCCGCCCGCTGCTCCCCTCAGCAGTGTACTTCGTAGATCTGCTTGTTCTGCTCCCCACTCTGTCTCTGGTGAAGCCTCTCACCGCCCCTGAGCCTCTGGCCTGTACCCCAGTTCTGTATGCACAAATAAATAAATCTTTTTTAAAAAAAAAAAAGAGCATCTTGGGATAGGCTGTTGAAAGTTGACTGTGGCAAGAGGGTCATAGTCAGATTTTCCCAGCATGAATCACAATTTACTGGCTCTGTGAGGGGGGTAAATTATTTTATCCCCCTGCCTCAGTTTCCTTTTCCAGATAATAACAATAATATAAGTACCAATTTCAAAGGTTCATTGTGAGAAGGAAATGAGCTAGAACTTGGGAAGAGTTTGAAATAGTTTTCAATAAACATGGCTATCATGGTGATGATAATTTGGAATTCACCCCATTATTGAGAATAAGGTAATAAGGTGGGTAGTTCAAACAATCTGCCTTGAGGTCTGGCACTCTCACCTAAACAATTACATTTCAGTTTCTAGCCATCTGTAAAAATTGAAATAAGGCAAAAGGGATAATACTTGGAGTGAATCAGAGTCAAATTTTAAATTTTGAGCCTGCCACTTACGAGTTTCATGCCCTCACCTCATCTATAAAATGGGCATAATAAAGCAACTAAGGTTGCCATAAGGATAAGTAATATACTAAAGGTGGGATGCCCTGTATGTATCAGATACTCAGTAAAAGCTCCTTTTTTTCCTCATTCTCTCCCTTCCTTAAGTTACTTCAAAGGGAAAAAGTCTTCCTCGACTCTCAAACAAGACACATAATTTTAAAAGTAGTATTGCACATAAAGATCATTCCTCTTTTTAACAATAAACTGGCATCTCAACCTCCAAAAATCAACTGCAAGGCCACCCACTACATGAAATCTTCTCTGATCTCCCTAATCAGAATGATTTGTTCATCTATTGTGCCAGGTTTCTGCTTAAGGCATCTCAATGGCTTGCTATTGAATGTAGAATATAGGCCACAACTTACCCTGTCTTACAAAGCTCCCTGGGCTCTGATTTTGAATAGTGTATCTTGGGATCCCAGCCTCACTGGATTTTCTTTACTACACTAATAGATACCAGGCTCTCCCCTGCTTCTGGGCTTTTGTACATACTGTTCCCAGGGATTTGGAGCTCCCTTCTTGACCTTACCCTTTTCACCTAGTGAGTTCCCATTACCCCTCCTCACATAGTACTACCTTAGGGAAGCCTTCCTGGATCTCTCTGACAAGATCAAGTGTTGCTTTGGACATTCCCTTATGGCACCCTGCCTCCCGTGCACACAGCTCCGGTCTCAGTTGTAATTTTCCAGTGTGATTTATTTAATGTCTGTCTCCACACTACCCATGAATACTGTCTGTTTGCTTGCCAATGGATCCCTGCTACCTAATACAGTGCTTGACACCTGAGGGACAGGTCACTGATATGGGATAGAGGAATCAATGGGAAGACCCAAGGACACTGGGACAGGCTTGCTAGTCTATTAGAATTGCATTAGCGTTGAGAGTACAGTCTAATGACCTAAAGGCCGCAATTCAATCTCATTCCTTTTTATTGCTTATATTATAATTAGTTGTCATTTGTCTGCATCCATGAGACAGGAAGCTCCTGAAAGGCAGGAGGTGTTTGTCATCCCTTGTTACCTTCTCTCACCTCCCCACGCCTAGGTTCTAGCCCCAAGTGTCCAATAAGCATCCTCTGAAATGCAAGTAGCATGACTTACCTACACTGAGCACTGCCTGCTCCATTTACGGAATTGTGAAAGGCATGTCAGCCACCTTTAGGTACCCCAGGATTAATAGCAGCATCCACAGAAGGTTTCAAGGACTTTGCAGGCCTACAAGGGAAGGAGGAATCACAGAGAAGCTACAGCTCCCTAGAGCAAGAGGGCCAAGCAAATCAAAGTCTTGCTGATGAAGCAGTACAGCCATGTGCCTCAGCCCAGTCACAGAAGCCCAGGAGGTTCACAGGAGTGCCCGCGCACCTGTCCAATTACCAATTGTAGAGTGAACTCTGCTGGCCAGGGAGCTTATTCTGAATGTGATTTATGCAGTTCACAGAGATCAAAACCAACTATGATTTATAACTTCTTTCCCTATAAAAATACACAAATGCATATGCACACAACTTTTGCTTCTAATTTCAGGAAATTTCTGGACCCTGAAAACACATCCATTGCTCCTAAATCTTTATCCTAATGATCTGGGCTGTACAAGCTAAAAGTTCCTGCTTTAATGCACAAAGATGTTAAAACTCCCAAGTTATTAGGAGATATTTAGAAAATGAGGGGTTAATTTTCCTGTTTACATGCAAAGGAGTCAATATTTCAAAGTAACCCTTCAAAGACATACATGCAGCTTCCTTGAAGAGAATCTAGTCCCAGCAACGCCTCTCCATGATGAGCCTCAGTCCAGACCACTCCCAGCCTGTCCATCCCCAGGCAACTACCCCATCCTGACCCTCTTGTTGAATCTTTAGAACTTTCTCGTTCGTGGCTTGATTCTGCAGAAAAGAGACTGGGCCCCTTTTTCCTAATTCATCCTGCATTTTGCTGCAAAATTTTAGACTCTTTTCTTCATTCATATGAGGCATCCTCCATTGCTTAGCTATCTCAGACTCCTGCCACTTCATCCCAAACACGGCGCTTTTGGCACATCCTGAATAGCCACAAACAGGGAAGGGAAGCTTCTGAACCAGTCACGATAAGTGATTACTCTACATGACCAGATGAACTCGTTGAGTGAAGTTTCCACCTAAACCAAGCATTCAAAGTGCTTCATATCCATTACCTTTCAGCTTTCACAACCGCTCTATGTGAACTTGCCATTATCCTCATTTCACTGATAAGGAAACCAAGTTAAATAAGTTGCCCAAGGTAAAAAAGGAGAATGAAAAAAAAAAATTCTTTTTAAAGATTTATTTATTTGTTCATACAGAACTGGGGTACAGGCCAGAGGCTCAGGGGCGGCGAGAGGATTCACCGGAGACAGAGCGGGGAGTAGAACAGGCAGATAGATCTACGAAGTACACTGCTGAGGGGAGCAGTGGGTAGGCCAGGCCAGGAGAGGTCTGCCGCGCCATGTGGTCACCTCCACGGCAGGCAGGGATCGAACTCATGCGAAAGTGACTTTCGATTCTTAGTGCTGTGCTTTAACCCGCTGCGCCACCAGGGAGGGCCAACGAAAAATTTTAAGGAGGCCTGGTAGGGCTCTCTGACTTTACACCCTCTGTTCTTTTTGCTCAAACCTGATTCTTTAAGAGACTAAAAGTTGTTAAATGAAAAAGGTCCTCAGAGTCTGATATGTTTAAGAATGATGGTGATTTTATGGCAAAATTTCGTAGGGACTTCAGCATGACCATGGGCACCCCGAGTTGTTGTGAGCCTTCTGTTGTCCTAATGCCATGCCAATTTGACAATATGACTGAGGTAGATTCTCTGTAGATTTGCAAAGGTAGGTTCCCCACACCCTAGTCTGACTCCTAACACCACAGAGAAATGGCACTCCCAGCAAAACCTTGTCCTCAGTTTCGGCTGGCTCCTCGAAAGCTAACACCCACACCAGCTCTGCTTGGGGGAACCTAGCAAGACCAGACAGAGATCTCAGGACTCCCCAAAGGCCAGTGGAGGCCTAGCCCTAGGTTTCCACCCCTGGTCCAGTCTAATCCTCCAAGAAGAAGATGCTTCTCCTACAGAACATTTCCCAGGTTCTGTTCCAACCACTGGGGAAAGGAAATATCCCAAAGAGGAAGAGAGACACAGACCACAGAAATGGCAGTGCCATTCAGCAAGAGATATGTTGGCCATCGAATGAAGACAGTCAATCACTGTGACAGAAACTGGAGGCAACAACAGACACCCAAACTGAATTGAGATTTTTGAAAACAAACCAAAAAAGCTGTTCTCTCTTAAGGCTCAGAGCCACTGACAAAAATAAAGTTTTAACAAAGACCTATATGTCCTGAGCCAAAGGCAGGGCATATTGTCTAACTAGGGATTTATGCTTTTTTTTTTCCTGTGTGCCGAAGGCAATCTAGAAGGTATTTATAAGCCAAAACACTAGGCTTTTCAGTACTCAGAGAGTTTTTGTAAGGACAAAGAGACATAATATTTAAAATTAGGGCTGCCCCAGAAAACCTGGGCCACATGATTATCTTCATTAAACTAAATCACTTCAAATCAGGTGGGTATACACCTGGATTGCTCAATGAACTAGTTGATTAAATCTCAAAGACTATCAAGTTGTGAATGTGGGTGTGGAGGCGGGGTGCAGGGCCCAGAGTTAGGGATGAATTTACGGACCAGGTCAGGGACAGGCAGGCAAAGTTATGCACGGGAGACCATACATGAGTTCTCAGGGTGTATCTGAGGGTCAGTGGTCAAGACATTCAGTGGAGGAACCCAAGGGAACAGTGAGGTGTTAAGAAACACAGAGAATCTGAAGGGGAAACTTCCAGGGCCTTGTAACACCCAGATGCCTCTGAAAGTAAGGTAAGGGGAGCGTCAGCAGTCAGGCTGCCACATGGCTGAGGAGGCAGGGGCCAGCACTGAGGAATCCTGGCTTCCCAAAGGATGGCTTTCAGATGCTGTGGTCTATCTGGAGCCAATATGGCAACAGAGCTGTACAGGGAAAAGCTGAGGCAGGAAGGAAGCTACCTGCCAGGCAAATCCAGCTTCCAAGTGGAAATGGAGACATGCTGAGCCTGCAAGTGAACTTTGGGAACACTTCATGGACCTGCACGTTTGTACCCCAAGTTAAGCAGTGTGAAATCATAGAAAGAGATGGGCTTCAATACTGAGCTCTGTCATTTACTCTCTGCTTGACCTTGGAAAAGTCACTTAATATCACAGTAACCACACAACTCTACTTGCCAGTCACAGTGCTGATTTATATCTTTTATCTGTTAATGTTTTTAAAACAGAATTTTACTTTTAATGATTTTTGAGCAAATGTATTTCATGTCTAAAAAATAATAAAACAAAATCCTCAGACTAAATAAAGTGTGTGTGTGTGTGTGTGTTTGAGAGTATTTTTAGAGCCACATCCCCCAACTCTGCTTTATTCTTAAAAGTATCCCAGATTAGATGGCTTCATCTCAAAGCCTTGGTTGCCTATTTTGAAATAAGAAAATTGATTCTTTTTGCAAGGTTTTTATGGCTCATGTATATAAAGAGCCAGGCAGAATACTTATAATTCTCTTTTTCATGTTAATTCCCTTCTTTGACTTTCTTAGAAAACTGTTTTGGGGAGGGAGAGGGGTACAGAGAACTAGTGCTAAGCCCCTCCCTAAGCCACACAGTCCCCAGGCCCACTGGCTGTCCTGGCTTTCAGCTTCTGTTTGAGCTTAAGGAGATAAAAAAGCTCCTGGGGGCAGAGAGGGAAAAGCAAGCAGCCCCTCTAACAAGTTCATCTAATCCTGAGTCTGGGTTCACTTAATACCATAGCCCGTCTCTGACACTCCTTTGGATCTGTCCTTCCAGACACCATACCCCAGACAGCCTCATTTCAGATTATTTCCTGCACTTTGAACCCACCTGACCCAGGAGAGACTATCCTTCATTCAGCAGATTGATTCAACTCACTTTCATGAGCATGGCACTAGCCAGTCCTGGGGGCTGTCTGGAAGAGTGGGGTCCCTCGCTCCATCTGGAGCCTGCCTCCCCGGAGCCACAGTACTGTCCTCAGCTCCCATCCCTGCATCTGTAGTGCCACCCGCTGCTGGCTATTGTTCAGAAAGAGGATGAAATCAACACAGTGATGTCACTCATGCCGTGGGAACTCCTAGGAACCCCTACGGGTGAGTTCTGTCCATCAGTTCAGACCCCTCACAGTTAGGTGGGTGACAATATAGTGGCTGTGAATTGGGGACAGGGCCTTAGGCTATGACTGAGGATCCAGGACACAATCTCAATGGGGAGGGGAGTTTTATTTAAATCATTTCTTCATGATGGTACCTGAACAATTCAATTTAAAATCTTTGCACCTCCCAGATGACTAGGGAAAGAGAAACCCATTAACAACTCTTTGAAATTAGTAGTAAATGTCCCAAGATGTGTATATTTGGTAGATGGAAAAAAAAAATCTCTGTGGACCGGACAGATTAGATTATGAGAAGATTTCTAAAATCATTCAGAAAATACTACCCTTGGAAGTCTCATAAAGTGATTATTTAGGTAACAGGACTAGGGTACAGGCTGGTCCCCTGAGGAGCTGGAATTTCCTTTCACGGAGAAGGAAGCAAGGCTGTGATCCAGAGGATTCTTTCAGAAGAAGTGAGGAAACCTTGGAGAGGCTGGCCTGTCTCAGCTTTGGCTTTGAGCAGGCAGAGCTCTGGGGAAAGAGCTCTTGTTGGGGCTTAGCTGAGAGATGGAAGATTTCGCACATTGAAGCTGGGTTTTTGGCACTGTGGACTATAGGTCTCTGACAGTTGCTGGCTGACATCAAAGTTAGGGGAAAGCTCTGGGCAGAGGAAATACCTGTGAAGGTCACAGAGCAGAAAGTTTGTTATTCAGGAATAAAATCTTCAGCGACTTCTTACTTTGAAATCATCACATCAGCCCCTGCTTCCCTTTTCTCAGCTGCAGTTCTTTCCACTGAATTTTTAGCCTTCCCTCAGGGGTGAGGGAGCATTTGGACAAGGCTCTTCTCCACCAGTGGTCAGGTTCTAGAGTTATCCTGCCTCCCAGACTGTCTCTAATGTGAACCTCCTGATCCATAGTCCCCCTGTTCCAGCTACGCATGCCCAGTCTACACAGTTGGGCTGCTTCTTTCATGCCCCCTGGACGATTGTCCTGAGACTGATATTGGGCCTTGTCTTGGCCAGCTCTCTCATGCAGGGGCCCCTGTGTCTTGTTTCTACAACCACGGCTTAAGGTACAGATGGCAAAAGAACAGGCTGCCCAATACCTTCACTCAAATACCACTGCCATCAGGATATTGTGTTGCCCTCTGAAACCAGGGCAACTTAAATCAAACACAAGTGCCCCACACGCCTTGAACTCCAGTGCCCCCTTGAGGCCAGTCCTAAACCTGTGGCAGTCCTGGATTCAGTCCATACTTCAAACTGCTGCAACAGACGCCCACAACCTAGTCCCTGGTCATCTCTCCTGTCATCTCTTACTGTCCCCCCTCAGCCTCTATCCCCCAGGATCACAGAAGGAGCACGAGCATGAGATTGCCACAGCCCTTGGAGGACAGCAGAATCAGGGGAGTGCTCTGGGCAGGAGAAATACCTCTCTTGTTCCTCACCTCGTTCGATCATCTCCCCTCTGCCCCGCACAGTTCTGTCATTCCCTCCTATGTAAAGCTTTCTACCCTTTCTCTTTGCCCACTTCCCTCAAAAGAACTTTCTGCCGGCACTGCACGGTACAGTCCCGCAGAGCCCTGAGACCCTTCTGCAGGCTCGCTGTCATGCCTGTCTCTCCTAACAGGATTACACTCCTGGAGGACTGGTGCTGATGGGCTTCATCTCTCTTGTCCTAACACCCAGCGCAATATCAACACTCGATACAAGAATCTTGCTACTTTCTCCCTTCTTCACCACTCTTTTGTGGGTAATCCAGAGTAGGTGAGTAATCTAGACGCATGTTCAGAATAGGGCTTTGGGCCAAGGCCAGGGAGTACTGAAACCCCAGGGAAAATCAGAGTTGTCCTCTCTCAGAGAGCCGGAGGTCAGGGCTGGGTTGGGAGACACACCAAGGCAGCAGGCTGAGACCCGAGGCACCATCCCTTGGGGTGGGTGTTGATGCTGTCTGATGTTGGTGAGAACTGGAGGCTGCACATCTGTCCTCACCCAGCAGGGGTGAGGAGACAGAGCTCTTGGGCAGGAACGACAGTCACTCCTTCACCCTGCTTCATGTCTGTTCCTCTGCATATGCCCCCACAGTCCTGTGGTGCCGGATGTTTGGGACCCCTGATTCAAAGGACAAGCCGAATGTTTGACATCCCGGCTTTGTCATAGGGGTTTCAGAAACGTCCCAGTCAGACCTAGTGAATGGCACCAACATTGAGAGGAGGTTGGGACCCAATGAAGATGCTGTGGTCCTGAAACACTTCCCCTACCACCAGAACCAGCTCCCCAATTCTACCCAATTCCCCTCCATGCAGTTGAGAGACAAAAGGTGGAAAGTTGACATGGCACCTGATTCAATAAATAAGAGTATCAAATCAACACATGTACCTCTCAAGTACATACAATGGCATAGATCCATTATATACAAACTAAACTGGAGGAGGGAAAGAGAAAAACTGATGCCTTGTTGAGTTCACAGTGCTATAGGGATGTAACTTAGAAGTTGGCAAAAGAAATATAATGAAGAAGAGTTTTCTCCAAGGCTCCTAAATTCTCATGTTTCCTCCTTGTTTTGCATAAGAGAAAACACTGCATTATTCCATAACAGAGATCACCACTGAAACAGGTTATATTTGCACCTAAGAAAATTGATACCTGAGAATCCTCATATTTGTGTGTGACATTGTTTAAGGAGAAAGGAGGCAAAGAGCTATTCATTTTTATCAATACTTCCAATCCCCTATGAAGCTAGATTTCTTGACATTCCTGGGGCCCCTGAAAAGGAGGGTTTTGTTCATTTAAGGCTAAAGATCTGGTGTGGTCCTCTTATAGTCTTTTTTGTCAAGTAGCTTGAATACAAAACAGCCCCTGAGAGCTCTCCAGCCTATTCCTTCTAGAGAAACAATACCACAGCTTCTTCCCTATCACCCTGCCTATTGAACTGCCCTGGGTTGGCTTATTCACCAAAGCCACTCACAGCCCTGAGCGCTTCGACAATTTCTCCACAATAACACACTTTGCTGTCCTCAGCCTCTCCTCTGTTCAGCAGCCCACTGCCATGCTGAAGGCATCAGCAGGTAATTTCAGACTCTATGTTGAAGAGAAGAAAAGTGCCAAGTTCAAGCAGGCATTATGATTATGATTATTGCTACTTCCACAGAAAAACGGCCCCTACGTGAGGGTCAGCTCACATTCAACATCTCGGTGGTGTGTCTCCCTTCCATCAAAGGGCTGTTTCTCTGATCCCATAAAGAAAAGAACTGGGGAAGGCGGGGCTGGATTTAAATGGAGAAAATATTAATGAAGTGATTTCTCTGAGGAGTAAAACCGTATTCTTTATTATTTCCCATCTGCTGCTCTCTGCATTGGCTCACCCTCTACACGAACTGCAGAACCTTCTATAAGCACTTACTCTTTCTTTCCCTGGGCTTCTCATCTACCAAATGAGGTTATGAATATTTGCTCCAGCCCTGAATGGGGAGCAGATACAGCAAAGCAAGGTCACTGGAACTGCTCTTGAAGACACAAAGAACTACAGGTTTCCTCCACTAGCTGAAAGTAAAGCATTCCAAGCTGGTATGACTTGATAGTTTATTTTTCAGTCCTGAACACTATTACTATTCATTTAGATGGAAAAAAAATGAGCCTGCTGTATTCAAAATATAATCCACCAAAGCTTACCAAATAGAAAAGTTCTACTTGAGAGAGTAGAGGAAACCTAAATAGCAACACGATGCTCCATCATCATTGTCGTGTTCATCACTGGTAGTTTCACATAAACTGTTTCTGTTCAAATGGACAACGTTCCTTTTTCACATAGCAAGCATTATTGGACAGGCTACCAGTGATAGAGAACTGAGAAGCTGGCAAAGTCTCTGACATCTCTCTGTCTACTTAGACAATTAACTGCTGAAGAGAGAAAAGAATGGCAGGGGAGTGTGGAGGAGGGGTGGTTAATCCTGCCAGGGAATTCAGGGCAGAATTTACAGAGAAGGTGAGAACAGAGCTGTCTCTTGAAGGTGGAAAAGATGAAATTTTTATTTAGGTTAAGATATGCACTAAGGAATTAAAGGCCACTAAAAGAATGTTTAAGATGGAAGAGATTGGTGGGGTTATGAGAAAGCTAGAAAATTAAAGTCAAAGTTTAAAATCACGAGTCTGTCATTACAGCAGGGATAACAGAATGCCAGGAGGATAGATTCTCCAATTGTCAGCTGAGGATACCAGCCAGCAAGCTCTCCACCCTCTGCAGGGTGCTGTGCTCCTCCTAAAGGATAGAGGGGAAAACCCCTTGTTATATCACTTCCTGCTTTTTAAAGGATAGGCATAAATGTCATTTACACCTTAAGGGCCCCTTCCCTTCAACAATATCAAAAGTATTTATACAGGATACATATTTATCCTGGAACAAATCATCACATTTGTCAAACAAATCCAAGTTTATTAGGACTGATGTTGCAAATAATTTCCTAATTATGTAAATGAATAAAATCTGTTTTCAATTAATCTCTAGGCTTTACTTGCATTATAAGAATAAAATCTGTTTGTATCTTATTATGGGGTTGCTATTTCAACAATTACCAGGAATGGGAACACTGACAATTACCACATAGGGCAGAATGAATTTATCTAACAAGGTCAGGATTTCACTGGCAATTCTAGGAATTCCTTGCAATCTAACAAAACTCCCAATTAATAAAGTACAATGACCATCAAAAAGCAAACAAACAAACAAACAGAAAAAGCAGGTGATGGGGAGGATTCCACTGTTCGTGGAATGGAGACTGGTCCAGCCTCTGTGGAAAACAATACGGAGTTTTCCCAAAATGTTAAAAATAGATCTAACATATAATCCAGTGTTTCCATGCATTGATATTTATCCAAGTAATACAAAAACAATAACTCAAATGTATATATGCACTGCTGTGTTCACTACACACACACTAACTCACACCGAAGTATGTAACATTTCCTTTATTCCTTACTCCTGCTTGCATTTCAGACAGTGCTCCTATATTTTTCTTCTTATAGAACATCATTTAGAAAAATCCCTAAGTGAGGAGGGAGTCTGTTGGCAGTGAAACTTGCCAGTTTCGATTTTTCTTTGTTCATCTCATTTTTAAATTAATTTATCAATAAATTTAATTGCCCTCTGTCTCTCAGTTTATGAGTCCAGGTTGAGATTAATTTCTTTTCAAGGCAGTTATGGCATCATCCCTTCATACACTGACTTGCCACATATGACTTCCTTTGTCTAACTGATGGTTCTATGTAGACAATCTGCATGTTCATCCTGGCTCCTTTTAGGATCTTCTTTCTGTCTCGTTCTGTAGCCTCAGCATGTGTTTAAGTGTAGACTTGTTTTAGTAATCCTGAACAACACTGAGTAGCCATTCTGAACCAAAGGATTTGTCTCTTTCTTAGACGTTTTCACCCATTATATCTCCGTGAGTTCTATGCAGACCTCACTCTAGACTCCTTGTCTCTTTAACTTTTATTTATTTATTTATTTAAAATATAGATTACATCATCTTTCATTTTGTAGAAAGTATGGTTTCCCCTTGAAATTCCAATCACCGACTCACCCGTGCCCCATCACTGTAGTCCCTTGGGCTCTTCTCACCCCTGTCCTGGTCCTTCTCCCTCCTTCTCCCCTACAGAATGTCTCTGATCTATAGTTGCCTGATGATTTTGATTTTTGCTTTACTAAAGTTACATTTAAAAAAAAAAAAAAAGTCTGTCATTTTTGTGTTTTTGTCTCTCTGTGCTGAAATTTGTGTGCTTTCTTCAGTTCCAGTTCACTTGCTTTCGGTTCTGAGTATGGCTAATCCGTTTTTTTGTGGTCAAAAGAACTGAAAGATATTGAGTGAGGTTTTCTTTTTTTTTTTTTTTTTGTATTATGTAAAGATCTAAAAGTTCACATCTTAAGTGTATGGGTTGATGACCTTTTACAGGTGTACATACTTGTGTCCCCACCATCTATCTCAAGTCATACATTTGCAGGGTCCTAGCCTGCACCCTTACGCCCCTTCTCTACCAATCCCTGCCCAGGAAATGCACAGCATGTTACTCTACCAGCTTCTTTTGTTTCATGTTATGATTTTGTGGTTGCCTTAGCGGTAGTTTAGTTTTTTCCATTGCATCATAACATTTCATTGTCTGAATAGAGCATAGTTTATTTTTCCCTTCTATTGTTGATGGATTTATGCAATGTTTTAGTTTTATGGCGATTTTATCAATGTTTTTAATTCAACTATTGTCTTTTTTTCTTTCCAGCATTCCATTTACTATTCTTTAAAATACCTTATGCCAGGTCACTTTTGATAGTCTCTTGCTCCTTCAGATTTTTTTCTTTTTTTGTTTTTTTTTAATGCACTAAACATGCTCAGTATGTCATTATTGTTACTGGCTATGTCTATTGACTCTCACTTAATGATGTTTCGTTTGCTTGTATGTTTTGTGATTTCTACTTCTGAATTCATGTTCACTGGGACTCAAACTATGGGATTTCATAGCAATACAAATCAACTGTCAATTGCTCCAGAGATATGGGCTCACTCTTGTCAGGTGGCCTTTAACATTATTAGCTTGTAGTTATTTAAAATATTCAAATAACATGAACTAATGCTCCAAATCCATGTGAAAGCTGGTGCTTTGCCATGTTTCCTACCTGTTAATTGCCTGTCTGAATGGAGTAGTAATGACTGGACTACTCCATGGAGTGAACATTTTTATATAATTTTTTGTATTATTCATTTTTTCCCTAAAGATGCTGTTTTTCATGGCATCATTTCCAGCTGTACTTACAGGTCCCTAACAATCCCCCTCCCCATGGCCCTCTTCCATGCCTCCCTTACACACAGGCACAACTACTGAAGACAAGAGTTCCTGGTAACCTGGAATTTATTTGTGATTGGCAATAAAGTGGGTAGAATTCGGACTCCTGCTCCTGTTCCATTATTAACTTTAGAGAATTTTTCCTAGTTCACCACATGCTTATCTTTTTAACTTGTTAGGTACATTGAAATAGTTTATTTTGCAAGAATATTTAGTTTACAAGCTATCTAACTTACTGTCTCTCCAGACATAGCCATCCATTCAAAACTTTCTAGTCTTTGGGGCCCTCTCTGGTGGTGCAACTGGTTAAAAAGGTGCACTATGAAGCTAGCCACAGCTGCTTCAACGCAAATTTGATCCCCAAGCAGGTGACCCACGTGGTGCAGCAGACCTCTCCTGTTTCAGTCCCTGCTCCCCTCAGCAGTATACTTTGTCAACCTGCCTGTTCTCCTCCCCACTCTGTCTCTTATGAATCCTCTCACCACCCCTGCACCTCTGGCTGGTACCCCAGTTCTATAAGCAATAAATAAATCTTTAAAAAAAACAAAACAAAACTTTCTGGTCTTCAATTTTCAACAAGGCAGATGAAATGTCCTTAGTGTTCATTTCCAAAGCATCCTTTAAGCATAAGCTTTCAGATCTCCTCCCCGACCCAATACAATGCCACTCCTATCTTCTAGGCACTTCTTTGGAGTTTCTTCATCATATGTTGTTCTTCTAGCTCATAGGCCTGCACTTTACACTGAAATTCATCAGATCCTAAGTTCTGAGAGGTTAGGGCTGTGTGCACACCCAGCCAGGCACAAATTTTGGCATAGTGGGTGCTCCACAAACATCTATCTGTTAGGATGAAGCTGATGGTCTAACATCAACAATATGTCCCTAAGGAAGTGAGTTTGGAAATTATCAAAGTTTCAATTAAAAGTATCCATGGAAAGTATAAGTATACCACATATTCTCCACACAAGGCCTGTGGAAACAAAACTGGAGAAAAAAATCCAGAACTTGATCACCCTCAGCAGTAACAACAGTAAGCAAGACTCAGAACTCGGACAATTTATATTCATATTATGCCCCTGGGATCTTTCACTTTATGTCTCCAATTTCAGGGTATGAAAGATACTATTGCTTAGATATTTACAAGGAGGTAAGGAATCTTCCTTGTTTGGGTAGGTTTTAGTATTATACCATCATTCATATTAAAATGTTAGGAGGAAAAAAAAACACTTAAAATTATTTTTAGAAGATTTTTTATTTATGCATACCAGAACTGGGGCACAGGCCAGAGGTGTAGGGGGTGAGAGAGACAGAACAGGGAGCAGAATAGGAAGATCAACTGAAAATACAATGCTGAGGGGAGCAGCGGGTGAGACAGGACAGGTCTGCCACACCATGTTGGTCACCTTCCTGGCCTGGGATTAAACTACATTGCAGTGGCTGTAGATACTTTCATAGTGCTGTGCTTTAACCCCTTGTGCCACCAGGGAAGCCCCCACTTAAATTTTTTCACCAGACTCGTCAGTGAAAATTCCCAGGACAATCGGAATTGATTTATGGGTTGTATCACAATGTGAATATAACTTGATACCAGGCACCAAGCACCTCAGAAATCCTTTAACATGTTCTTTCTTCAGCAAAAACAGTGGTATAGTTTATATCATTTTATTGAGTGAATATTAAACCATGGAAACCACTGGCATGGTAACTAAAAGCATTTAAAGTTTATTACCAGACAGTTGTAGGATGAGGCCACTGTGATCTGATTTCAAGAATAAGCAAGATCAACTAACCCAGTGGCCCCTTGGAATAACAGTGACTAGAGAAGGCTGCAGATGCCTTTGCTAAGGTATAAGGGTGGTATGAGTGCTAATGGGTGGAAAAGCTCTGCTTGCAGGTCATGCAGGCTTGGGGGGCACAATAAAGGTAAAAGAGAAAAATAAAATGAGTCATCCCCTAGCTTAGCCCTTACCACCTAAATTCACTATTTCTGACAAGAGCCTCTTTCACATGTAAGCGCTTCACAAAGGGGTGAGAAACCAATAAGTAGGGAGTGTGTGGTCCCCGAATGTCATCAAGTTGCCTCCTGGTACCAAGGTCACACCAAGAAAGCTGGATGCCCAGTGCCACTCCCACCGAAGTTCCCTTTTCCAGCATCCTGCCAAGCCAGTGCCTGTACACATGTTCTGTGGAACCACTGTGGCTGACTTTGTAAACGCTGGCTCATAGATTGCTGCAGTAATGCACCCAAGTTTTCATGTCCCCTGTCATGCTGCTTCCCATCCCATCATTGCCTAGTAGTTATAAAGTAATTTTAAGGCTTTTCAAAATGTGGCCCCTTGCTGTGTTTTCACCATTTTATTAGGTTTCCAAGACTGCATCTGTACTGGGCACTCTGCCTGGACTGCTCTCCCCATTTGTGATCCTCTCCTACCACCCATTAAAATTCCCTTATCATTGTAGGCCCAGTTTAAAAACGATCTTTTCTTTGGAATGTTCTTAGATTTCCCTAGCGGATAAGGTTGTTAGCTCTGCATCCTAAGGATGTCAGACTACTTCTGTTGGGATCCCAACTTGTGCCATCTACTAGTTATGTTAACTTGAACAAGATATAACCTCTATAAATCTTAGTTTCCTTATATGTAAAAATGAGGGAAATGATGCTCATTTCACAAAGAAAAGCAGGGAGGGAGAGACAGGAGGAGTGGTGAGAGGGAGAAGAGGAAAGTAGAAGGGAGGGGATCAAGCACAATGCCCTCCAGAGTTAGCACTCAGTCACCTACCTTAGTTTCACCCTCAGCTGGGTTCCGACAACATATTTATTTTAGTCTATTTGTATGCGTTGTGGTTAGAGGTATGTAACTACATACCTCTATTATTTTCTCTTATTAGACTTTGCAGTCTTTGCATTCAGAAACCGTATTTCTTGGTCTTCCTACTCTTACCCAGTCCCATAGTAAACACTTTCTGTGTTTGTTCTACACGATTTAATCCAACCAAATTTGAGTCCTTCATTTGGGCATTTAACTTCTGGGCTGGAGCTTAAGTTTTCTCAGCCATAATTCAAACTGTAACATGTTGGACTACATCAGTGATTATTACAGACTGTTGTCCACTGTTGAAAATAACACTCTTTGCAAACAAGTTGGTGCATGGATACTAACATGTGAAACAGGTTCTGTGCAGAGACACAATGACTAATGATGTCTGTGAAAAAACAGATCTGATCTAGAGGGTTTCCCCAGTTTCTCGGACACCTCAGAGATGCCTGGAGCATCTGAGCACCATCCAGACTTTCCCTCTGATCATTCTGACTACTCCATAAAGCAGGGGCCAGATCCCCAGGCTCATGAACCCTCCAGGTGAATGCAAATCTGAGCACTGGGGTGAGAAAAGGCATTTCTGAAGGGGAAATAACCAGAAAATGTTTCAGGATAGAAGGATGAGAGTGTTTATTTGACAGCCCTAACAGAGAACCAATGTGGTGTTGTAGCTGTGACTCTTGAATTAAATCACCTTGAATTATCACCTCAGTTATAGACCATGAGAGACAACGGACCCACATTAGTCACCCATGGGTCTAAAGATTTTCACCTGACAACCAGTTTTAGCTACCAGTCAGACCTGACAAAGGCTGTAGTAATCAGGACACAGGAGCTATGAGAATATTTCAAAAAGCAAGTGGCAATATTAGGCTAGGACCTCAATGCAAGAACTCAAACTCATAAGAGCTCTAATTAACAAGTGTACATATCTTTTTGAATAAATAACAGCTTCAGAAAATACATAAAATCTTTTCAAGAAATAGCATCCGTTGAGAAATAATAGAAAACATTTACCAAGTGCTCACTGGATGTCGTGCAATTTATAGTTAAACCTCACAAGCATGTGCAGTAAGCACTTCACAAGTGAGAAAACCAAATCAGGGAGCCTGGACAGATTGGTCTCACAAGCAAATACTGGCAAAGGATTTAAAATGCTCCCTTATTTTATCCCTATATGTGACACACCTTATCCTCCATTGATCCATTTCTCTGCTGATGAAAAGACTTTCCCTTATTCACAGCCTGTAACAGTCACCATCAAACAAATGATTTGATAGTACTTCTTTCATATCGTGGTTCTCACGTGCATAGAAATCACCTGTTAAAATGCAGATGCGGCTTTGGTTCTAAAGCCTCTTATTCACTAGGGTCTGATGGAGCCTAGGAATCTTCACTTTAACAACAACTACTATAGGAGATGACTTGGGTGTAAGTGAGCTTCAGTCCCTCAGTGCCCTCTAAGATCCAATTGATACTATCAATAAATAGGATGTTCAGAGAAGTTTAGACTTGACTTGTATTTTACTATCTGAGAAGTTTTAAAACGTTTACAAGATTTCAGATGAAGACTTGCTCCTTAAAGTTAATAAGGACAGAATGCGACTGGTTTAGAGGGCAATCCTAAATTTGTTTCAGCCACACATCATCCCAGCCAAGAAGATGACACTAATCTTCAGGGCTAGCTGCCCCAAGAGAGAGCTTGAATGGGAAGAGAAAGAAAGGACACCCCTGTCTCTCCTCTTTGAAACATAAAAGTAAAGACTGCAAGGAGACTGCTGATGGTGACAGATGTAAGAAGTTTATTATATATTGCAGAGATCCAGATTAGGAAAAGATTTCTAAATCCAATTTTTCTGCTTAAAGCAGAAAGCAAATAAGGCCATCCTGGTGTGCCATAGGTTTCAAAGAACTCATTGACAGGAAGTCTGTAGGCTGTTTGGAAACCTGGCCACGGTGCCAAAGGGATGGAGTTTTGAAGATATAATCATGGACCTCATCTTTCTCACTTAAAAGGAATCTGATTAGGGTGAAGCAAGGTGGGAAGTTGTTTTGCTGCTGCAAATTTGAGAGGGAATTGCCTGGAGATGGCAAATCTGAATGGGATGGGTAGCTGCCAGCCCGAGAAGACAGAACCGACCCTGTCCGAAGTGATAACAGAGTACAACCCCACTCCTCTTTTTTTATTTTCCCCCCAAATTTAACATTAAATTGAATGGCAGAGGGAAAGGTGCTGTCAATATTAAGTGGAGAGCCCAAACAAAGGCATTTACAACTCTCATTTCCCAGATTATCAAACTAATCATTTTGTCCGCCTGATTGACAATTTAGTTCTTTCTTTCCCCAAATTTGAAAATAAAATCAGGACTCTAGAAATATGCTAAGTAGTAAAATTATAAGGGAATTCTCTCCCAAACACTCTATGAAAATATCTGTCAAACCTTCTGAAAGGAGAGTTCTGTGTAACCACAGTAAGAAGCATGAAATGATGGTGTGTAGGTACTGGTGAAATTTATAAAATAATGGGTCAAGCATTAAGAATCAATCCCCAGAAGTAGCTTTGAATCCCATGAATCTATCCATGTACCTGTCTTCACCAACTGTGAGGAGCATTTGGGTCATTATCGCCAAGCACCTGTACTGTTTGTACTGAAAATTGATCATTCACTGACTGAACCTACATTTTCTCAAACCAGAGGACCCTCCATGTCCCCTGAAGCCTCCTTCATTTTGTGTAGGACAAGTGTCTTAAAATATCATGAATTGCTGGCTGAAATCACCCTTTTGTCTAGATTTAGATTTCCTGTTGTGAAGGGATATTTTCTCTTCAACCACAGTTCTTTGAGATACCTTCATCTCTGCTGAGCAATATGGTAGCCACTAACCCCTTACAGCTATTCAAATTTAAATTTAATTTAAAATTCAGTCCTCAGTCACACTAGCTACATTTCAAGCACTTAATTGAAAATGTGGCTCATGGCTACTTACTTGGATAGAGCAAATAGAGTAACATGATGATATATATGGGATCATTAGAAAGTCCTATTGGACAGCCCTGTTTTAGAGAACAGAAAGAACTCAGAGTTGGACACACAATCTTTCTATAAAAGAGGACTGCTGCTGGACCTGAGAGAAAGCATAGCATTCAGAAGGAACACAAGGAATTCATGACAAGCCTCAGTTGCTGATTCTCACTATCATGGGGTTAACATTTCTCCTACCTCAAGAACAAAGTAGTAGGAAAGGAAAGTCTATGAAAACATTTAACAAGAGATAATATGCACTAATACCTGCACCATCAGGGTAAAATTCTTCCTCTGAAATGATTCTGATCAAAACCGTACCAATGTTAGGAAAAGCTTGTTTCATGTTTTTGGGTAAGATACTATTGAGCACGCTTATATTGAATCAAAGACTACCCCCAGAATAAAATTGCAGTGGCCAAAAAGTAACTGCCTTTTGATTAATGAAGCAAAGGACAAATCTGAGAAATACTCATGAAATTCAGAGGCAGTGAATGAAGAGATGAAATAGATTGTTCTGTACATAATAGGAAAATGGAATCAAATTTCATTGCACATGCATACATACATGCACATACACACCATATACCCTAAACTTCCTGCTGAATCTGTACCAACTGTAAATTGGGTTTGATCTCAAAATACAAAACTTTCACATATAAAAATCTCAGTAATAAAATCAGAAGATATGGCCCTCCCTGGTGGCGCAGCGGGTTAAGGCACTGCACTGAGAGACTGGAGCCACTTCCTCTTCGATCCCTGCCCGCCCCGGAGGTGACCACATGGCGTGGCAGACCTCTCCTGACCCGCCCGCTGCTCCCCTCAGCAGTGTACTTCATCAATCTGCCTGTTCTGCTCCCCACTCTGTCTCTGGTGAAGCCTCTCGCCACCCCTGGGCCTCTGGCCTGCACCCCAGTTCTGTATGTACAAATAAATAAATCTTTAAAAAAAAATCAGAAGATAAAAAAGATGACAGGATAAATGAAGAAACCAACACTTTGAAAGAGGAGAACCAAGCTGAAAGATTTGACACAAATGGTCCCCCATGACATAAAATGAATTCAGAAAATAATGCATCACCCCTCTTGAATATGCATATTTTTATAGTCTACAAACAAGGCAAGTGGCACAAGTAGAACATACAGAAGAATTAATTTTTAAATGTTTTAAACTATCCCATTTTTAAAAGAAAGTGAATAAAGGTAGTGAACTGCAAGAAAGATACCTCAAGAAAAAAAAAATGGTGTGAATAATTTAGTAGTCTGACCCATGAAAGTCTTCCGTTATGAAAAGCAAAACTGTAAATGTCAAAAGAACACATAAGAAGCAATTAAGATGGATTCAGTATATCCAATTTTTTACACCAGAAGTTGAAGACAGAAAAAAACAAAATCTAGCAATACTCAGATCTATGATTAAGGAAAGAAATGTGAGCACATGCATGCATTTAGTAATACTGAAACACCACTAAAATGAAAGCAAAGGAAAAAAGAAAAAATTGAGGAAAACAGAGCAAAGCCACAGAGATAGAAAATAAGGGACAAATGTAAAAAAAAAAAAAAAAATAGAGGACCAATCCAGGGGGCCCAATATTTGAATACTGGTTTCAGAAACAGAATACTGAAAAAGCAAATAAAAAGTTAATAGTCAACAAAATTAAGTACAAAATTTTCTCAGAATTGAAGGACATTTATGTGTAGACTAATAATGACAACTGATAGTATTATTAGCATAACAATTTTTACAATGAGAATGCAAATTTTCAGGAAAACAACTAAAGACTCAGACATAATAAAATAAGCATGTAAATGAAAATAATCACACAATTGAAAACATCGAGGTTAAAAATGAAAAGTTCTGAAATGAAAGTAGATACCTCTGGGAAATAAAAAAATGCAGGAAGACTGGCTGGTGGAGAGAGGGAGGTTCTTCCTGTAAGCTTACTGGGCTCTTTAAATAATGTGTATGTAAAACTATGGTAAAAAATAAAAGCTAAAATTTAAGAAGCCATATGGTTAAAAAAAAAATAGAAGAACATTTCCCCAAGAAAGATGACTTTTCATATCAAAAAGATTTGACTGTGTTGCAGATGGGATTCTTGTTGAAAGAATTGACTGAGAGAAAATGTATATTCCAAGGATAAATAGAAAAAGCTCTCCTTTCCCAGGTTGAAGGAAAGTGATATCAACCAAGGAAAGAGAGGACAGAATTAGAGTGGTAATTTCACTTAACCATTCTATTATCTCCTAATGACTTTCCTTCTCTGCGTAGTTTTTGCCTTTGGGCAATAGAATTACTAAGTAAAACCAGCAATGTGGCATTGTTTTAAAATTATAAACAAAATCCATGGCATACAAAATCAAGGAGAATAGACAAACGCTTATAATTAAAGGAGTTACAGCAACTGATATGCAGTTTATAAAAATGAGAAAATACTCTTACATTTGAAAACATCAATAAAATTGGTAACATTCTGAAAAAAGTACTAAAATTAATGCAAAACAGAACTGAGGAATTCTACAAAATATTCTGAGGAGAATAATAAGTTAAGATTAAAAAAAAATTAAATAGGTAAGTATCCTTTCAAAAGCCCTGAATTGAATTGAATATTTAAAGTTTTCAGGAAAAAACAAAGACCAACACAAATTTTTATAAAATTTGAATACTGTGAAATACAGAAAGCTACACAATGTCAAGCATATATAACAGTACACAAAGCTAAAGAATGCAAGGTAAAAACCTAAGGACCAATTTCATTCATTGATATAAATGTTAAAATCTCAACTACAACAATAAATGAAATAGTAAATGAAATTCTGTAGCAAACAAACTGACCATTAAAGACAGGTAGGGATTAATTCTGGAAAGCAAGGGCAGAGGAGAGGTAGAATCTGTAATATCACTGATATTCCAAGTTTTTTGTTTGTTTGTTTGTTTTAAAGATTTATTTATTTGTGCATACAGAGCTGGGGTACAGAGGCTCTGGGGCGGTGAGAGGCTTCACCAGAGACAGAGTGGGGAGCAGAACAGGCAGATCCACGAAGTACACTGCTGAGGGGAGCGGCGGAAGGGTCAGGAGAGGTCTGCCACGCCATGTGGTCACCTCCGGGGCAGGCGGGAATAGAACTCATGCGGAAGTGGCTATAGCTTCTTAGTGTTGTGCTTTAACCCGCTGCGCCATCAGGGAGGGCCCTGATATACCAAGTTTTAAAAGTCAAATAAGTTTAAGATAAAGAAATTGCACATAAAATTCATTATTCTCCATTTACAAAGTATCTTCAAATAATGGAATACTGTATACCGCAACACAGGAACTGTTTTAAATCAACACGTTTCATTTAAAATTGGTACCAGTAGAAAAAAACACTAGTAAAACCAGTCACAAAACAAACAGCCACAATTGGGTTCTGACCAGTAATAAAGGAAAATAGGAAAAGAGTAATACATATTGGAAAGGAAATGGGAAAATTATTACTATTTTCAGAAATCCATTGAAGAGTATTTGAATTCATTTTTCAAAATCAATAAAATTGCTAGATAAAGATACAGAACATTTCATGGGGAATAAACCATTCCCAATAGAACAAAAATATATATAAAATACGAAGATAGAATCTTAATGGGAAATGTGTGTGACCTAGATTGGAAGAGGTGGGGGTAGAAGCTTAGAGTACTTTACTGAGAGAGATAAAATAAAACTTGACTAATGGAAAGACTCAGCATTTTTCTCTATGAAAAGTCTAAATATTGTAAGGATATCAATTCTTTTTCAATTAATCTACTGCTTTAAAGCAATTTAAATAAAAATCCCAGTTGGGATATTTTTCATCTTGAATGGGACAAAATTATTGAAAGTTATCACAGAAACTAAATCAAGGAAAAATTTAATATTTTAAAGTATATTAAAAAGTAATGCGGGAGTGAAAGAAGTTCTTCCCAGTCTAGAACATACAATAAAATGTCAATAATTAAAACAGTCTTCAATTGATGGAAAAATGAGTAGCTTGATCAGAACACAGAATAGAAAACAGAGTTAAGTACAGGGTCTCCAACACATGGAGAATGAATGACTTCTCACAACATGCTGGCTTTCACTGTGATTATACTTTTGGTCCAGAGATATAGGACGCCTAGGATGTGAGGCAAGAAAGCTCTTAGTTTGACATCACCAAGTGGGAACTTTCTTTCCTTTGACCAACTACTTCTCCAACATCCTTCATCCACTGAGTATCTAGCTTACCACCAGAATAACTTAAAGAAATCAAAACCAAGTTGAACAGGACACTGACCTGGCTTCCCTGACCCACTTCCCTCAACCCTGGTCCTCTTTAACCAGCTCACCCCTTTTGACTAGCTTTTACTAGTCTGATAAGTGTTGTTATATTTTTTATATATCATATCATGGGGCCAGATAAATTCAAGATGAACTAGCAGATTGAGAAAGTGGAAAAAAATTGAAGGATATAGTTGAGCATTTATGAGACTCATTAATTTGATATAATGTACTAAACTATAAAAAGTATTTTTACTCGGGCGCTCCCTGGTGGTGCAGTGGGTTAAAGCACTAAGAAGCTTAAGCCACTTCCGCATCAGTTCTATTCCCACCTGCCCAGGAGGAGATCCACATGGCGAGGCAGACCTCTCCTGAACCGCCTACTGCTCCCCTCAGCAGTGTACTTCGTCGATCTGCCTGTTCTCCTCCCCTCTCTGTCTCTGGTGAATCCTCTCACACTCCACATCTCTGGCCTGTACCCCAGTTCTATATGCATAAATAAATAAATCTTTAAAAAAAATAAAAGATAAGTATTTTTATTCATATGGACAATTACCAAGTAAAAGATCAACAATATGACCATCAAAACCTTAAAGCATATCTCAAATGTATTACAAAAGAAAGGCAAACAACAGGCTAACAAAACATACCAAGTAAGCATAAGAGAACCAATTTTATTACATAAGAAAACAATAAAATTTGCATATGCAAATAAATGACATGAAAAGAAAATCCAGGTGACATCACCAACATGGCCCTGAAGAATTGCTGGGATTAAGTTCTCGCTCGGATATAGAAACTACAGCAAACTACAGCCAAAACTCAGGTGCTATGAGCAGGATTGGCAACCCAGGGGAAGCAGTAGGAAGGTGAAAGCAACCAAAAAAAACGAGTGGGAGATATCAACCAAGACCCCGCTGTCCTCCCCCACCTACAAATCCAAACACCTTGACCAAGGAAAGAAAAGGAGGAGGAAAAACCAAACAAACAAAAAACTGAAAGCAACTGGGAAAGCTGAAGTATCTGAAAACCCCAGAGGGAGAAACAAAGGTCAGCTTGCATGGAGGGGGGCAGACCTACTACTGATCAATGGGTTGAGACTTGCAGGAATGATAAGACTCAGCCTTCTTGCCACCATTGAGGGAAAGGTAGGGGCTTGGCCCCCACCTGCAGGAATACCCAGCCCCCTGACACAGCACAAGGCAGGGTGGCAACACTCCCACCTTGAGCAGTGAGTCTCTAATAGTGGAAACCAGGCAGGGGGTGTCAGAGAGAGTATAGGGCACGTCTCAGCTGCTGAAACAAGCCAGTTTCTACTGTGAATGTGGTACCCTGTGAGTCTACTCCTCTGGGCTTTGCCCTGATGGGGAAACCTGGACTTTTTGACCCCCAGGATATTACAAACCCAGCACTGTGAGACAGCCTGCACTCAGTTCCTGGCCATTAACTGGAAGAGTGGCAGGGTGTGGCTGCAGGCCCCCAAATAGACAGAGCTTTTCCTGGAAAGAGGAATTTGTGCTTTTTGATCCCTAGGACCTTATGATCCCAGTGGGATGTGACAACCTGCACCCAGCACCTGTCACTAACTGGAAAAATGACCACAGGTACTGAACAGGTAGAGCTTTCCTCTGAAAAGTCAAAACCTCTGCTTTTGACTCCCCAGGACTTTATGACCCCAGCAGGGTGACTCATCCTGCACTCAGCTCCTGGTCAGTAACAGGAAAGGTGGCAAGGCATGACTGCAGCTTGCTGGAACAGGTAGGGTTCACCTGCAGTAAGAGGCAACACACAACAACTGGTCATAACTAGAAGTTGGGAGTGGAAAAAAAGCCACGGCAAGCACACAGCACCTCATCCAAACTGAAAACCAAGCCAGGAGTGGAACACTGCCAACAGGAGCACAAAGCCTCCTAATGAAATCAGGCAAAAGAAAAACCACAGCCACCAACAAGAATGTGCATCCCCCAATCACAATCACAAGCTAGGAATCTCACTGCCCCCCCCACCCCCTTTTAAAACAGTGGCAACACGAAGGGAGGAAGCCAACAGATGTGGCACTCAAGCTCAACACCATACTCACAACACCATCACCCCTATGCAGGATTGGTGCATTAATCCTTGGCCCAGTCTGAATACCAGTTCTCGGCCACCCCAGAAGGAGCACCCAGTAGAAATGCCAGACAATGCTAGCAACACAGTGTCTCAACACATAGAAAGTATTAGAAAACAAATGACATGGAGAAGAAAAAATACAAACACCAAGTCCAAGGTGAAAAAAATCACCACAGAAAGATCAGTCACCAAAAATCAACAGAGATATAGAAGAACTGTTCAACCTGTCAGATAAAGAATTTAGAAACCATCATAATAAACAAAAAGAAGACAAAAAAGAAAAAATTGATATGAGATAAATAATGATCTAAAGAATAAAAATGAGACCTTAAAAAAGACAATAAAAGGAATGCAGGGGATTAAAAGACTAATGGAGGAGATAAAGAACTCTGGGAAAAGCAATGAAAACAGAATAGATGAAATGCAAGAATGAATCAGCACCCTTGAAGACACAAAAATGAAAATCAAAACAGAAAAGGAAAGAGAAAGAAAAAGGAAAAAGAATAAAGAAACACTCCAAGAGCTATCTGACACTATGAGGAAAGGAAATATCAGTTACAGGTCTCCCAGAAAGTGAGGAGAAAGGCCAAGGAATCGAGAACATATTCATAGAAATAATTGAAAAGAAGTTCCCAAGAATGAAGAAGGAGATGAGAATAGACATACAAGAAGCGAGAAGAACACCATACTACCACGATGAAAAAAGAAATATAGCAAGAAACATAATAGTAAAGTTACCAAGAATACAAGACAAGGAAAAAAAAATAATGAGATAGACAAGAGGGAAGATAAAAGTAACCTATAAAGGAAAAACAATCAGGCTGACATCAGACTCCTCCGAAGAAATACTAAGGGCAAGAAGAGAGTGGAGGGACACAGACATATTCAACCAACTCCAAGACATTACATGCCAACCAAGAATATTGTATCTGGCAAAGCTCTTCTCCCTCTATGAAGAAAGAATAAGGACATCCTCAGACAAACAGAAACTCCACAATTTTTTAATGATGAAACCCCCACTCCAAAAAATACTGCAAGAAATTCTCAAGCCAAAAGCAACAGAGGGATGAATAAGAACAGGTCAAAACAAAAAATAAAACCACAAAAAGAAAAACAAAATGGCAAATATAGGTGCCAATATATCAATATTAACTATAAATCTACAATGGTTTAAACTCAGTAATAAAGAGACACAGAGTGGTAGGCTAGTTTAAAAAAACAGAACCCAATGTTCTGCTATCTCCAGGAAACACATATAACTACAAAAGAGAAAAATAGATTGAAAGTAAAAGGATGGAAAACAATCCTACAAGCAAATGGACCAAAAAAAAAAAAGAAGACAGGAACAGCTATTCTTATATCATACAAAATAGACTTCAAACTAAAAAAGGTTAAAAGAGACAAAGAAGGCCACTACATTATGATTACTGGGGAAATACAGCAAAAAGACATAACATTCATCAACATATATGCAACAAATGAAGGCACACCAAAATATATCAGGAAACTATTGACATCCACGAAAATACATATTAGAGAAAATACATAAATAGCAGGATACTTCAATATGCCACTATCAACAATGGACAGATCAACAAGACAAAAATAAGCAAGGACATGAAAACACTAAACAAGGACCTAGACCTCATGGGTCTAATAGACACCTATCGAACACTGCATCCAAAAAATTCTGAGTACACATTTTTCTCAAATCTACATGGCTCGTTCTCAAGGACTGACCACATACTGGGACAGAAGTCAAATATCAATAGATACACCAAGATCAAAATCATAATATCTTCTCCATGAAGGAAGCAAACAATAAATAAACCATGTGAAGAAACCCACCTACCACGTAGCGATTGAAACCCACACTACTGGAGGACCATTGGATCAATGAAGAGATTAAGGAAGAAATTAGAAAATACTTGGAGAAGAATGACAATGACGACAGAAGTCTCCAAAACATATGGGACACATTAAAAGCAGTTATAAGAGGAAAATATATAGCAATACAGGCTCACATAAAGAAACAAGAAACACTTCAAAGAAACAACCTAATCTTCCACCTTAAAGAACTGGAAAAAGAACAACAACAAACAAAAAACCCCAAAAGCTAGTAGAAGACAGGAAATAATAAAAGTCAAAGCAGAAATAAATTAAACAGAAGTTAGGAAAACAATCCAAAAAAATCAATGAAATCAAAAGTTGGTTCTTTGAAAAAGTAAACAAAATAGACAAACCTCTAGCCAGGCTCACAAAGAAGAAAACAGGAGGAAGCACAAATAAACAGGATCATAAATGACAGAGGAGAAATCACAACAGACACAGCAGAAGACTAATCAGAGAATACTATGACCAACTATTGGAAACAAGTTTGACAACTGAACATAAATGGAAAAATTCCTACAACTCTACAACCACCCAAAGCTAGATAAAAAAGAAATAGAACAACTAAACAGGCCAATTACAAGCAAGGAAACTGAAAAAGTAACCAAAACCCTCCCCAAAAATAAAAGCCCAGGACAAGATGGGTTTACAAATGAATTTTACCAAATATTCAGAAAAGAACTAGTGCCTATTCTACACAAACTCATCCAAAAAATAATGATGTAAAAAATAAATCAAGAAAAGTGAAAGTAAATAAGACAATCCATATAAGCAAATAAACAACTATAAAAATATTCAAGTCACCAGTGATCAAAGAAACTGAAATTAAAACCAGTTAATCTAATCTACCTATGACAGTTAAAAGTTATTTTTTAATGGCAATACCCACTGTTGTCAAAACTTTAGGAAAAATTGATGTTCTTTGTATTTACTGCTAGTAGCAGTAAAATTATTACCATATATTTGTAAAGGAATCTGGCACTCTTGATCAAAGCTGTCAAAATGTTTTTGACCCAGTAATTCCATTTCTGGGAATTTAGCCTAAGAAAATAAATTAAAATTTGCAAAAATATTGATTGATGCATGGAGATGTCCAACTCAGGATTATAACTTCAAAAACATAAAACTACATACAAACTAAAAAATAATGTAATACATTATGACAAGTCCATTGGAATTAAGTATTACACTCCATTCAAAATCATAGTTATGAGGATTAGGTGGCAGTATGAAAATATGAATAATTTTAGCTGGTTACAACTTTCAAAAAACTTACATATTGTCGACAAAATGCTGTATAGATATAAATACTAATGATACTACTGTTAATAATAGTCCACCAATTTCATGGCCAACTTACACACTTAATCTTTAACCCTCACACCAACACAAGATAGAGATAGAGAATGCAAGATAAGCTAACAAAAGCTGCTGGCGTCTTCCCTAAAGCACTAGTGAGGCACCCAGTACATGCTTTACCTTGATGTCATACTCCCCTCAAATCTCAGTGCTTTTCATGAATTACCGTCAGTTGAAGAAAGAAGATGACTCAAGGTCACACCCATTTCCAAAGGAGCTTACACCCAAATTCTGGTCATTTCAGAGATATAAAGTTCAGGGCCCTTGTCCCTCCAGAGGCACTGCTGAATGGCCTCTCCAGTCCCGGAGCTCTTCCGTGGAGCCGAGGCCTCTGCCAAGAATGGCTTGCTGCAACAATTCTCACCCTGCCTAACCCTGCCACCCAAACTCCCCTGCAGCCTTCCCTACAGAGATCCTCTGAGTATTTTCTAATGAGATGCTTATACACTGATCTCTATCTCAGCCCTAATTTTGGGGGGATCTCAACCTCCCACTGGAGCTTGTCAGCAATGGTTCACTATAACAACTCCTAGGATTTGGGACCCTGAATCAAGACACCATTGCAAGTGGCAGGTGGGGCACAGTTTGCTTGGCAAAAGCTTACAAACAACTACTAAAATGTCCACAGCAGGGTACTCAGATGGTATACCCGTAGAAGGAGTGTTGTAGTTCTGATACTTTCTAAATACGGCATAAGTAGACATTTTAAGGACTCTGGTATTGGATGACTATTACTGGAAGCCCCTGACATGTTAGAGAAAGATAACAAAATGCTGAAAGTAATGAAGCGTCAACTGAATCTAAGTGTGACAGCCTCAGGATCTCCCTGTGAGATGCGAAGATAAAATTGAGGATCAGGACTAAGACCAGGACTTAGACACATGAGCTGCAGAACTCCAGAGAAAGTTCAGTTTTTTAACATAGCAGATCTACTGTGCCAAGGATAGGTCCTCGACTGGCAAAGCATGGAATGCTGACATAGCTGATGGAATCAGCTGTTGTGTTTCGATCCCTAGATTCCCTTGATCCTGTCCAACTCCGCCTACTGCGGATTAGTTCTTCCCACCTCCCCACATGTTGCAGAGTCTTCTCCCCAGTGTGTATCCCACTTCCTGGATCTGCCTCCACATTTCCTCATGACAACAAACAGGGTCAAACAAAATAAAAGCAATTAAAGTAAGAAACAAGCAGTGCTAACAGATGTCGGTGAAAGGAGCAGCAAATCAAAAATGTGTAACGGTTCTCTTTGCTTCTCTAAATGTAATGATTCCTACCACCCACTTACTTTCACTGCCCTCGCTTTCCCATCCCATGACTGGCCTCTGATCCTTATCCAGCTTATTGAACACTGAGTTAAGAGGTACCTTCATGGCCACCCTGGATGATGACGTATTTTGTTCAGAAATTTGTGCCCACACCAGGAGCATACAGAACCAGATGAAATAAAGACAAACCCATGGCACTGATATCGAGCTCTTTGGCCTGTGACCCTCTAACACAATACCATGTAGATATGGTCAGATAAGTTCAGTTTTCGTGGCAAATCATAACTATGGGACCTAATAGTCCATGTCAAGTAGAGACTGAAACCACTAAAGGCTGCATTTAAAATAACTTACCAGGAATGGGGGGGGGGAGGGAGGGAAATGCACGGGACTATGGTGGTGGCACAGGGGTGATTTGGTGATGGGAAACCCGCGGGGATTACAATCGAGATGGAAAAAAAAAATGTGCAAAATGATGTAAAAATAAACTTTGTAATAAATAAAAAAAAATCTGATATAAGACAAGATGTGTACTTTCAACACTACTATTCTGTATCGAAAGTCCTAACTAGAGCAATTATACAAAAGAAAAAATTAAAAAAGAATCACAATTGGGAAAAATGTAAAATATATGTAAGTGACATGGTAATATACAGAGAATCCTGAAGACACCATAAAAAAAAATTAGTTGAAACAATTAGTACAGCAAGTGGAAGCCATAAAATTAATATAAAAAAATCAAGGTCTTCCTATAAAAAAAAAAAAACTTACCATGATAGTTAACAGTAACAGCAACACTTTCCTGGATGTATTAATATCAATGTAGTCTGCCTCAACTGTTTCAAAGGTTTTATTATTCATTTTTTTTTTCACTGCTCTATGATCAAAATCCAGATGAACTGACTATCAGAGATTGAATGAAAGTATGGAAGTAAAATCAACAAAATATCTTGGGACCCACTCACAGTCATGGCAAACAACCATGTTACTCTAATGTCAGAATAGCCTGCATTATAGGAGGGGTGGACTTTAAATAACAGGTTCTTTTTCTAATCTGGCATCTCTTTTTTTAGGTTTCAGTTTTTGTTTATTCCCTTCTACTCATGTGCCCACCAAAAATGACTTAGATGTTTGCAGCTTTGGACCATCAATGCTTTTACAATATGTTACAAGAGAAGCAGAAGCCAAGAATCAGATACCTGTTTATTAGGTGTATTATGGAGCCAACACTTCAATCTACCTTGGCTATAAAGGGAAGATTTTTAAATCATTTGTTACTGCTCTAACCTGATGAAGAGAAAATCTGAGGGGGAGGCTAGAGATAGACACCCAGCAAACAAAGTGCAATGCATTTTATGCATTTAAATAAAGGAATACTCTGCTCTTGCTCTGTGACAAATAGAAATTGGGACACACCTTACCTAAGTTCCAAAATAGTCTTCACCATACCACGATTTTTATTTAAATTGTTAGACAGCTTGATACTAACAGTTAGTCTATTGCCCAATATAATTTTTTTAAAGATTTATTTATTTATTTATTCGTACAGAACTGGGGTACAGGCCAGAGATGTGGAGGATGAGAGGATTCACCAGAGACAGAGTGGGGTACAGAACAGGCAGATCGACGAAGTACACTGCTGAGGGGAGCAGCGGGCGGGTCAGGAGAGGTCTG
>NW_004567124.1:9775475-9795571 GCF_000260355.1 Condylura cristata | reverse complement strand
TTGAGTGATAATATGACATTTTAGCTTTAGGATAATAAACCTAAATTTATTATAGAAAAGAAAAAATAAGGACATTCAACACACAGAGATAAGATAAGGAGATTTAGTTTATGGAAACACAGAGGGGAAGGCAATGTGAAGATGGAGGCAGAGACTACAAAGGTGAAACTCAGACTAACGAAAGGTAAGTCTTGTCTGTACCACCATAGCTTAAAAAATTCATATAAAGTGTTCTCCCTCACAATCTGCAGAAGGAAATAACCCTATGACTTAGTGATTTCAAACTTCTGATCTCCACAAATGTGAGAACAATTCTCTGTTGTTTAAAGTCACCCAGTTTATGATAATCAGTTATATCCCAAAGGGAATTAATACATAGGCGCTTGGAGCTCTTATTTCTTCCCATAAGGCCAAGTCACATTTTCCTGCTCTTAGTCTATTGAATAATTTTGGATTATATCTTAGCGCAAATACTAAATTGTAACTACTCTAGATGATGTTTCATTTCTTCAGAGTGTTGACATTTTTGTTTTAGCAGACAATTCACTTGGTTCAGAGCTTTATTTAGTTCCTTACATCTTATTTGCTTTATGCTTCCAGTTCAACTCATGCACTCATGATGCAGCATTAGCTGGAATCAAGGGTTGAGTTTCAATGGAGAGTACTTCAGTTTTCTTTTCAAGGATTCCCCCTCACTCCCTGGCCTCCCTGGTTGACCTGGGCCCTTTCCTCTGGTTCCTCTATCCAAATTTTTGGTATCAGATTTTAGCTACCACTGAGCCATGGAACTTGCTCTATAAGAGTAGCTGGCATCAAGGGTCATCTTGTATTGGATATAAGACTAGAAGCAATAAAATACATAGAATGAAACACAGACAAAATATTCCACAGCATTGGCTTCAGTGATGTCTTTGGGGATTCAAGTCCAAAAGCAAGGAAAGCAAAAGCAAAATAAACAAAAGAGACTACATCAAGCTAAAAATCTGCTGTACAGTGAAAGAACCTATCATTAAACAAAAACACACCGTACTAAATGGGAAGTAATAGTTGCACATCATTGATCTGACAGAGTATTAATGTCCAATATTTATGAAGAAATCATATAACACTACAAAAATAAAACTAAGAGCTCAATTTGAAAAATGGGCAAAACTGCTAAATAGACATTTCTCCAAAGAAGACATACAGATGGTCAACAGACAAATGAAAATACTCAACATTTATTATCAGGGAAATAATAAACCACAATGAGATACCACCATACTCCAGAGAGAATGGCCCATATTTGTAAAAAAGTACAGAAGCAGCAAATGCTGGTTAGTGAGTGGAGAAAAAGGAAATGTCATACACTGTTGTGGGGAAGGCAAACTGGTCCAGTCCTTATGGAAAACAGTATGGAACTTCCTCAAAATATTAAAAATAGATATAACATATGATCCACCAATCCCACTCCTTGGCATTTATCCAAAGAATGCAAAAACACTAATTAGAAGTGATAAATATATACTCCTATATTCACCGTAACTATTCACAGCAGTCAAATTACAAAACCAACCTAAAAGCCATCAAAAGAGCAATGGATTAGGAGATATGGTGTGCACAGTGGAATATTATGTGGCTATTAAAAAAAAAGGTAAACTCTTGTCATTTGCAACATGGAAATGGGGTTATGCTAAATGAAATAAGTCAGAAGGAGAAAGACAAATACTGCACAATTTCATTCATATATAGGCTATATAATAATATCAAAGGAACTGACCAAACTAAACTAAAATCAACCCTAAAAATGTACCTGAAGAACTGAGGATACTAGAAGAGAAGATGTTGGAGGTGAGAACAAAGGAAGGAGGGGGCTCAAGAGTCTACAGGTGCTTAGATGGTAGGGGTGGTGTGGTAACAGATATTTGAGGTGGGAGCCTATTTCCTAAATCATAGATAATGCTGTAAATCAGTGTTTCCTAATAAAAGAAAATGACATAAATGTCTTAATGTCTCATGTTATCTTTTTATATCTTAATTAAAGGTGTTAAGTCTCACTGGGGGTAATGAACATTATTTAGTTCCTGAAAGAATGAACCACAAAGCTGTTGTACCTACAGCTGATAAGGAGTTTTAAAAGACTCCTTTTGACAGGACAGACAAAGAATGGGGAAAGTCAGTATTGAGGCAGACAGATGACTGAGCAAACCCTAACAGTGAGGATGCTATATCAATTTACCTTCTCTCATAAGTGATGAGATGCCCTTGGTCTTCTCATAACATGTATAACCCAAATAATTTATATAAAGGTAAAGAAAATCTCATTTCTAAGGTTTAATCTACAGTTGACTCAAGAGGGGGTGTCAGTAGCCTCTGTTGACCATACACCTAGCTAGAACAGACTCATGTTAATTGTGTCCAATTCCAGGGTCTAGCGTCTTAAGAGATTACTACTAATTGAAATCAAAAGTAACTTCAGTTTCTTTTGTGTAAATATTTGACCCTTCTTATAAACTAGGTTTTGTTCCTTCCCTTTGAACCAGTCTTGTTTTGATATAAGTTCTCAAAATAATGTAAATCATACACTTATTCCTTTATACCTATAACTTCATCATACCATCCATCAAAAACAAAACAAAATACAATCAACTTACGCCTTTTATAAATTGATATTCCACTCTGGGTATGAGCAATTTATAGTTACAGCTGTTATTCAGAGAAATATAGGCAATATGGTGTTAGATGGAGTTAAACCAGTTAATGCTGCATTTCTCAGATGACTGGTAGTAATTAATAGCCTCCATGTGAAATCTTGCTTTTTTTTTAAATTGCAGAAAGAATCTTTCCCAAACCCCCGAGAGGCAACTTCGTCAACCATTATTTCTTTTGTCACTGAGAAAGGAAAATAGTGAGCTGAGGCAAACTCCAATTTGAATCTGTTCATCTCGGCCCCTGCCTTGCATTAGAATTGAAAACGTAATTTCCAGCCCTTCTTCACAAACGGAATTGTTGTTATTATTCAGTTTTCCATATGTGAGGAGCTGTCACCTCTGTCAGCTTCAGCGCATCTCCATTTGTGACTCAAAAACCAGACTCACAGATCTGAACACACGCTGCGCATCTCAAGTGAAAAGGTAATTTCTCTCCTAAGGCGCCAAGAGCCCTACTGATAAGAGCCAAGTCCCTGGTTTGAATATTTGTTCCCATCATCTCCTAATAACATATTAATGCATCTAATGCCCTTCACATATGCCAAACGTCCCTCCTCCTTGGATATTTCCTGACAGGGGATCCAAGAACTCCTATTACCTGGTGCCAGAACAATGCCACTAAGGGCAAGATTATTTTGATTCCCATTCCTGCTCCATGGAAACTGGCCTCTGGCTGCTATGGTCTTGTTCAGACACTCTTTAATCTCCTAAAATATGACCACAACCCAGTCCTTTCTTTGGGAGAACAAAGTCCATTTCTCTGTAGTTCCTACCACTCTAGGGGCTGACCAGCTGGGAACAGAGAAATACGATTTAACATCACAAACCAACTAAGACCCAGGAGGTAACTTGAGAGTTGTGCATGGAAGTTGGTAAAGATATCTCATTCAAAAGAGCATCAGTTAAAAAGCATCCTAGGATTAATGGACCAAAACAAAATGCTGCTTTTTAGCATTTGCAAATTCTAGGAATGAAAACATTTATCTCAGAAATGAATACAAGTTCTGAAGGTTACGGGCCAGCAGTGGGTTTTTTGCAAAGAAGGGGAGGGATTGAAACACAGAACTTATAAACAGATCTGCATTATGAAGCAGGTTGTTTTAGATGGAAACTATTGCATTATAAATTGAGTTTCAGGTGCTGGGAGTTATCAGGAAGAGGGGATGCCAAGGGGAGGAAGATGCGTGGGGAGACAGAATTTAAATAAGAGAGAAAGTGAGAGGGAGGATTCTGATCTGAATGAATTAAAGAGTAGACCCTTAAGATCATGGAAGGAGGCAGGGCAGAGTAGCAGGCTCCTAGTGAATTTGCCTGAGCAGTGATGGGCTTCAGAGACAGGAGTATCAGTTCTCATTCCCCTAGTTACCTATGGTTCTCAATCTAATGGATTAAACAAGGAGTCCTGTGATACAGTGGGAAGCTCAGTGCATCCTGGGACAATGAATGATGGGAGGTCAGTCTAGTTTTTTGGTTTTTTATTATTATTATTATTATTATTATTTCACCCACTGTGGCCAGCGTGAAATAGCAGAAGGGTATCTAGAAATACGGATTCAGAGTATGACAGCAAAGCAAATGGGGGTCTTTGGTAGATTAGCAAGTATTAGTGAGCTAGAAAATGACACAGTAAAAAAAAAATAATAAACTCTTCATTAGAGCTACCCTTTCCTCTACCTAGACCTGTCTATGATTTGACTAGGAAATAGATAAGTAGTGATAATTATGCTGTGCTGAATTCAGGTTATGAGCAAAGAAATGTCATAGGCAGTTAAACATGGGACACAAAAATTAAACTCAAGTATGGGCTTCTATCTTGCTGCTTGTCAAGTGTTACAGTATTTTTATTGGTCCAACTGTTGTTAAGTTTGCTCTTACTCTAGGTTCCTAGTAAAGGCACCCCTGTCATAATAGGCAATGCTTTGGACATGGGTTCTTTTTGACTTAAGGCCAAACATTTTCTCCTTGGACTGTATGATCCCTAACCACCAAATTCACTGAGTGGAAACAAAGCATGAGCACCCATAGCAACCCTGAAATGATTAAATTCAATCCCAAGGAAGCCTCTGAAAGCAATCAGTGTAGAGAAACAACTTTTTTTTTTTTTTACATCAAAAACTATCTGAACCTTACATACAGACAGAGCAGGTCCAGATGTTCCGAGCTACTGCAGGTATATTGTCATAAACCAAAGATCTTTACTTGGGTAGCGATTAGAAAAGAATTCATGTTTATTGAAGTCCTTCCTTGGACCAGCTATGTAAAATATTTTCACATGAATGTGATCACCCAACCCTTGCAAATCCTGCAAAGCAGGCACTGTGAGGAGCAGGGCCTGAAGCCAGTATGGGCTTGCACTGGTCCTAGGTCTAACTATGAAGCTTATGATCTTTCTTCATCGAACTTTGCCTCAGAAGGTGTACAGGTCATAAAGTTACATAGAGTGCGTCAATGCTTCCAAACTGAGGGTTACAACATATTTGTGACTTTATTTGAATGAGCCAACATTTTAACATTTACAATATGGGCCTTCCCTGGTGCACAGCAGGTTAAAGCACAGCATTATGAATCAATCCACAACTTTGGCACTACGAGTTCGATCCCTAGCCAGGAAGGTGACCCACATATGTGGCAGACTTCTCCTGACCCACCTGCTTGCTGCTCTCAGCAGTGTATTTCAGTTGATCTTCCTGTTCTGCTCCCCAATCTGTCTCTAGTGAATCCTCCCCCCACCCCACCCAAGATCTTTGGCCTGTGTGCTGAGTTCTTGCATGCATGCATAAATAAATCTTTTTTACAAATACAATAGAATACAAAGTATCATAACATTGCACAAAGTATAGGTAAATATTAACTTGTGGAATGTGTGTGTGTGTGTGTGTGTGTGTGTGTTTGAAACACATATGAATGGTATCAGTATGTAAAATATGCTTTTGAACATGAGTCTTGTGCAAAAACATTTGCAAAGCAGTTCATTGAAATAAAATAAAAACTATTAAGTAATAGAATCTTAGGATATTTTTTTGTTGGTTTCATAGAGTTTCTCATATGTTGGGAGTTAGAATTTCTCATGTGTTAGGAGTTAGGAAATAGCCTGTACCAATCTAACTCAGAGAAAGGTGTCAAAGACGAGCAATGTCTAAGGCCACAATTCCCATCACGTCCTACTCCTTACATAACAGATTCCAACCCAACCCCATAAACCCTGCTTCCCTGAAGGGGAAAGAGTAGTGGGTGGGTGGTCCCCATCACTAATGAGAACTACTGTTGGGATAAGAGCCCCTGAGCCCAAGAGGCTCTGAGAGCACTCTCCACTGGCCACGGAAGTCACAGACTTGTCCAATCCTGTGTCTTACTACAATATTCCAAATGGGCCACAACCAGGAAACACAGGCTTGGGCCTATGTTTTTATGTACCAGGTAAAAAATGAAGCAGACATCTCTCCCCTTTCTCACCAATGACCTTGCTGGCAGCCAGTGGGAGCTAGGTTTACTTAACAGAGGTATTGGCTCTTTCTGAGGCAGCTGGAGTAGCACTTTGCAGCTGTTTGTCCTCTCAATGCTTTTCTGTCTTGAGATACTTTCTAGCAATGACTGGAGGGATGTCCTGCTGCCCTTAAAGTCTATTTTAATTCTGCCTTAACATGGCAGTTCTGTGTGTACTACAAGTACAGTAAGCTGCTGCCGTCCACCCCTTGTGCTCTCCCTATCTTTCAAGCATCTCTAAGCAATCTTCTAGGAGGTTTGCAGGATGGCCAGAAAACAGAGGAAATGATCCTTGCTCATAGCAGTAATTCTTCACATTTATACACAGCTTGATAATTGACAAAGCACATCTAATGCTTCATCTCAGTCATCTGTGCAATAGGCCTTAATAGGATCAGAATTCTCAGATCCTCAGCAATCGGAGCAGCTAAGTGCCTTGCCCGGGTTCACGTGGCCCAGATGTGAGTGCAGGAATTGGATCAGAAGCCCCACCCAGTTAATTCTCAGTGTCTCACTCTGACAGGAGCTAGCAAGGCTCACACAGACAAGCTCACCATTCTGGAACCATAATAATATTCACCAACACAACACAGAGATGGCAATGGGCTCTGCCCTGTGTTGAGCATGTTCCAGAGAGCGTCTCATTTGTTTTTTACAGCAACCTTTTAAGTTTCCGTTTTGCCCATTTTGTAGATGAGTTAATGGAAGCTTAGAAATAGTAAGTGCACTTATATGAGACCTGCTGGCTAGCAAGGGCCAGCTGGGACTTGAACCTTAGCAGATCTGTGTGCTCTATCTTTTTATACATACTTTGTCCTTTCTTCTTTTAAAACCCTTTAACTCATTGGACTCTCCTTACATCCCTCAGACTATTTGAGCTAGGTATTCTTATTCCCTTTTACAGAGAGGAAATAAGGCCTAGAAGAAATTGTCAAGAAACAAAGAATTTCAGGTTTGGAAAGGATCCCAGAGCTCAATTATTTTACTCTCTCTCTTTTCAACAGATGAAAAAATGGGCCCAGTGACATACAGAGACTCTTCTGTGTCACAGAACTTATTAGTGACACAGCCTGGATGCAAACCCAAGTCTCCTCAGCCCCTACCTCTGCCCAAGAGGGCTTCTCCTAATGCTCAAGATTGGGGAAATAACCATTTCTGGGTGGCTTATTTAATTTCTCTGAGCCTCAGTGTATTATATTTTGGCTAGAACTGCCATAACAAAATGCCACAAAGCTTATACAACAGAAATTTATTTTCTCAAAGTTCTGGAGCATAGAAGCCTAAGATCAAGGTGTTGGCAGGGCTGGCTTCTCCTGAGGCTTGTAGGCGTCTCTCTGTGGCTGGCAGACACACCTGTCTCCTCCCTTTATCCTCACTTGACCTTTTCTCTGTGCACATTCTCTCTAGTGTCTCTCTAAGAACACTAGTCCTATTGGATTGGGGCCACACCCTTAAAGTTTTATTGAACCATAATTACCTCTCTAAAGATCCTATCTCTAAATCCATTCACATTGGGGGTTAGAGTTTGAACATGTCAATTATTGGGACACACAATTCAGTCTGTAACATGGGTCTCTTCATAACGTGGGCAGTCACACTCCTCCAAGACTCTGTGAGAATTAAATAAGAGGGTGAACAGAAGTCACCCCAGCAGTACCTGTTTTCAGGGTAGATACCTTATCGATGGTGGTTTGTTTCCACTCTGCCCTACAATTTGAGTAGACAGAGGAGGAGGGAAGAATGGGGTAAAAAATAAAAAAGTACTAATGCATCATTGCTGAGAAGCCAGAGTCTTGCTGCTGTCTGTCAGGGGAATAACAAGTTCTTGAGAGTAAGAAAGCAACTTACTGTTCGTTATGCTTCCAATTGCCACAGTTGGCATATTGTATTAAAGACACTTAGAGTCGGAGAGAAGAAAGCTGCTTTGCAGGCATAAAGAACTTTATAGCAGCGAAGATTTTAGCATGCTTCATGCTGATTGACAGGATGTCTTCTCTTTAAGTGAGAGGCTGTCAGGCACCATATTGTTAAGAGCTTATCAAATTTGTACACAGGATATTCTTTATTGCATCATTCTATCAGATTTTTACAATATTCGTGTACAATCAAATGGAAAGTCAAGCTCAATACCAGATCCTATGTGACAAGATCTCCACAGACTGGCAAAGGCAAGTCTCATGTTTTTAGCAACCAGCTGGTGACCGAATGATCTATACTATGGAAATGCAGATTTGGAATCTGCTTCCAGCACTTCATAGTCTCTTTCATTCCCAAGGGTAGATCAGGCTTTTCCCTGTTCTAGTATGTTCTGAAGGTGCAGACTGATAAATAGGGCATTCCCACTCTTTGAGGACCTCTGACTCCAGCTGTGGGACACTAAGAAGAACAACCAGTTTGTCATGTTTTAAATGGGATAACGGACACTTTCTAGGACTGCTGTGAACTAGTCAGTATAACTGAGGTATCAAGTTCCTTTCTCCCGTACCATCCGACACCAGTTTTTCCCTCTGATTCTAGGCACAGACGGCCTAACTGCCCTCTGGCATTGCCACATGCTGCCTGACCTGCTCTCCTTGGGCAGAGGCTGTCTTACTTCTCTGGGTCTCTCACATGAACACATAGCAGGGATTTCAACAGGCTTGCAGTCACTGTATCCTGAAGAATGAACGCTTTTGCATTCCCTCAAGACAGGGGGTTTGTTTGTCATTTCTGGCCTCCATGCTAAGCACAGAGCCTGGCACATAGTAGGTACTCAATAAATAATAAATTTCATCTTAGTTCAGAGAAAGCTCCTGATGCTCACCGTTCTTTATTTAAATACAGGAACCCTCACCTCCTTCTTCCGAGTGTCAAGGAGAATTAACAACATGATTTGGATGAACTACAGGGAAGCCAGCACAATTCCCCCTGACTTCTCCATCACAATTAGTTCTCTCATTTCTCCCTTCCTGATCTTTTCATTGTTCAGTAAAGAATGAAATGTGCTGATGAAAACTCTCAAAAGGTGCTGAAACTAACTGAAAAGGCAAAGAGGAGAAAAAAAGGATTTTAGGAAAGAAGGAAGTACAATAGTAGGAATAATAAACCAAGGCACCAGGAAAATCTCTGCCAGGTGGTCACAACGGTTTTCTATTTCTGTCCTTGTCAAGCGCATTGCTGGATGAGAACCATGCACAAATGCGTCCTCTCAGACAAGAGACACTTTTGTGCACCGAGTCCTTCATTAGTTCTGCTCTATCAGGGAAGCGCATGTTCTCTGGGCAGTTTTATTAGCACTCTTGATCCTCCAAACCCTTAAACCAAGTCCATCGCACTGATCATTATTAGCATTACTCAAAGTACATGTTCTAAAAATTCATATTAAAAATGCCCTGATTCATTTCCAACTAAAGAGTTTTCAGCCCAAGGAACTTGGCACGTCTGTTTTAGAAATCAGTCACCTATGAAAGGCTTTTCTCTTCTGTACATTCTATAGGCAGAGAGCAATAACCCAGCAGGTTTTCCTTTATCTTTGGAAAAGGAATCAAAATTCCATTTATAAAGCAACCTTAAAATAACTTGGAGAAACAACTGGTTCTATGGAGTGGCCCAGGTCAGGATGGCAGTCACCAATTAATTTACTATAGGAAATCACAGCTTTTCAAACTGTTTGTCAAGAATACAGATGCTGAGTGCCTGCCTCAAGTGTCAATGCTGTGCAAGGTAGGTGTCCTTGTCCCTAGGATGTTGATTCCCTCACCGGCAACATGGTAGTGGCAGGTGAAGGAACTGATGAGAACAACACAGGACCAGGTGATCAGGGTGGAGGAGACAATATGTGAACAGGACCTCCAGGCATAAATAGAAACTGGATGTGGCTAGGGAGGAGAAAAGAAAGGTGTAAACAGATAAAGACTATAGACAAGGGCTAGAGTACCCTTCCATGACCTAAGTAACCTTTCTTCAGGTGCCAGTGTGGGTAGTTCGGGTAGTTCCAGGGCCAAAAGGGCAGATACAAATTAGTCATGACACTAATGAAGGCTAATGTCATATAATTCTATAAAATTTGCAAAAAGTAGCTTAACTTCAATTGGTTTACTGCTGTCTCTTGCCAATCCAATTTACTTTCCATTATCGTTCCCATCAGAATTAGAGGCCATTAAAGTGGCCTTGAGCTTTTGGAGGAATACAGTTTGGGGAAGTTAAGTTCAGAAATTAGTTAAGAGTTTAGTGGAATGTAGGCCCTCCCTGGTGGCGCAGCGGGTTAAAGCACGGCACTAAGAAGCTTAAGCCACTTCCGCATGAGTTCGATCCCAGCCTGCCCCGGAGGAGATCCACATGGCGTGGCAGACCTCTCCTGACCCGCCCGCTGCTCCCCTCAGCAGTGTACTTCATCAATCTGCCTGTTCTGCTCCCCACTCTATACCTGGTGAATCCTCTCACCCTTCGCATCTCTGGCCTGTACCCCAGTTCTGTATGACTAAATAAATAAATCTTTAAAAAAAAAAAAAGAGTTGGCCCTCCCTGGTGGCGCAGCGGGTTAAAGCACAACATAGAATCTAAAGCCGCTTCCGCATTAGTTCGATCCCCGCCTGCCCCGGAGGCGACCACATGGTGTGGCAGACCTCTCCTGACCCACTCACTGCTCCCCTCAGCAGTGTACTTCCTTGATCTGCCTGTTCTGCTCCCCGCTCTGTCTCTGGGAAGCCTCTACCGCCCCTGAGCCTCTGGCCTGCACCCCAGTTCTATATGAATAAATAAATCTTTAAAAAAAAAAAAAGAGTTTAGTGGAATGTATTTACGTGAAACATGGTAACTTCCATCTCTAGTTAAGTTACTGCTAGTTTCCAGTAACATCCTTTATATAATCAATTCAAAGAGCACTGAAGGTTAGTCAATGAGCAAAATAGAAAAAAGTGAAATTCTCTGAAATCTTACAGTCCTTATAGAAAGAAACTTGATTGGTATCACTTAACAAAAATCCTAAGAATTTACATGAAATTACCAGTAAGTTGTGAATTACTTGTTAGTTGTGAAGTTGAATGGAACTATCTAAAATCATGAGTAGTAAAAGCCAAATTCAATCAACTATAATAAAGAGTGAATTATCTTTCTATTTTCTCTATAGACAATATTATGAAATCATTGTCATAAGAAAAACTGATCAAAGGGTTTGAAACAAAAATTGTACAAATAAAGAAATCTATCAATTGATTCACTGATTAAAACAAAAAGTTATTTTCTCAAAGTTTGTGATCTTCATCTTATTTGCCAGCTTTTTCACATTTATTCTGTTTTTATTTCTGTTCTCATTCTAAATTAATAATTTTATGACGAATTTTGCATTCTTTTTCTTAAAGTGGATCCCCTAAGATCAACAAAGAAACACATAAAATCCATTATGGAAAAAGCAGGTGATGGTGTAACGAGGGCGCAGAGGAATGTTCCCTAAGTTGTGTTATAATGCTGTAAAGAAAGACCCATGAGGAGAGAAAAGGACAGCTTGGGGGTAAAGTCCCTGAAGATGATGTAGCTCAGTAAAGAATGGTGGGTAGAAGGAGGCGAAGATGCCCACAAGGGATGGACCTGAGCATCTGCTAACACAGGTGAGTGCTTGGGTTCTGTTTCACCTGTTAGGAGACATACCTCTTTTTATTCTCAAGTAATTGGGGCTCTTTGATATCTGCCATCTTCTCTAGCTATTTACATAAGGGCCTGTTTACACTTGCCAAAAGTTAGAAAAGAAATGCAATCAATTTCTATTATATATTAGGCAACCAACTAACCAACAGACACTGTTCTAATATTTTTTCTTTATCATCAGGTGAAATCACTGTTCCCCCATCCTACTCAAGGGATTCTGTCACAGATGTTCCACACATCCCAGAATGAAGTTTGGCTCAGGGCCTGATCAGTGTCTCTGCGCTCCTTAGGCACGACAAAGGAAATGCCGTCTCTACTGTCCTACACAGCCATACACCAGCACCTGCACACCAATCAACTTCTAGCTATTTGTTCGTGTATCTTTTTCCATTGTATGCACGAAAAGGACACTACCCAAGGAGACAGTGCATGAATATATTTTCTTTGCAGAAGTACCTTTCCTTAAATAGTTCTCTAAAAATGAAAAAAAGAAAGAATATTTGTTGTGTGCCTACCATGTACTGCAACGTTAACCACCTTATAGATTTTGTCATATTTATTTCTCACCCCAACCTGCACCACAGATGTCATTATCCCCAAGAGGTTATTCAACTTGTGTGATATCTCACAGCCAGCCAGACGCGAGTGGATTTGCCTGACCTGAACGTCTACTCATCTAAGTACATCCGTCATGTTTCCTCTCTCCCCACTCCTTACTTTCCCTGTTTTTCTAATCTACAAGTGATCAACACAAAACAATGTCACATTGGCTAAAAAACTTTTTTCAGTGACTGTTCCCTAAAAGGTAGAGTGCTGCTAAAATGGACAATTTCCTTTCTCACTGGGTCACTGTTAAGTATGCCAAGTCTTTGAGTTAATCTTCAGGAGAAAGTATAGAGGGGGGCATCTAACTTTAATTCAGCATTTTGCCAAGAACAAGACTATCTTTTCAAGGTTTACCCAACATTCCTGTTGACAGGCCATCCTTTAAAGGGAGCAGAAATGGCAGGCTTGAGCGATTCTAAAACCAGGCACCACACAGACCCCTATTGAAACAGAACAGAACCCTCTGCCCCCCGCAGCAGATGCCATTCACTCCAGGGACTGGATGTCAGCACAAGCCAAATAAGAGTTCATTCATCCTGGTCGAGCCCTGGGGAGCCAGGGTGCTTTATTCAGGCAGAATTTTCAAAGTCTTCAGCAAGCCCCTCCTAGCCATCTCCCTCCAGCCAGGTGGCCGGCAGCATCTGATTGATCCCAACAAGGTTTCTTCTCATATCTGAATTTCACAAGCATGTGAGAGTCTTGGGGGTGGGTTCTCCCCCTAGAGCTTCTAATAAGCCAGGTCCTCACATTTGAAATAAAGCCTTCTTCAACAGTCTCTCCTCTGGTAGCCAAGCAGCCTCTCAGTGGGTGTTTTCACTCTTTAGGGGCTTTCAGAACTTCAGAATCTAAAATCAGATGCTTGGGATGACAGCACATGATGTGACCTTGGAAGAAATTTACTTGCCTTTTTGTAGAATGTAAGCTGCTTTATAATTCGCAGAGGGTTGCTCTCCTGCCTGGAGGAATGTTCAGGAGGATGAAAACAAGGAAGATGGGGTCAAGGGATGACAATATCTCTGGCAAGGAGTGTGGGTGGGGGTCCTGCCGGGGAGGCTCCCTGCAGTTGAGGGTGCCACCCTTCTAGAGATCTAACAGCCAGAGCAAACGTGTTGTGATGGGAAACTGGGATGATCAAGGGTAACAGCCTCTGCAGTGTTAGGAAAGGTTTCAAATGATACGGCTTCCTCAGCCGGAAAAGACCTGGACTCAGAAATGATCCAATCAAAGTTCCTGAAGATAATGATGAAGGGGACTGAGAAGTTGAACATATCCTTGTTCTGCTAACCTACATGTCAGGACTAAGGAGCAGCCTCCAAATTGGAAGGAAGCCATTTGGGAACAATTGAAAGAAATATAACTTTACACAGCAGGTAAGAAACTTATGGGACTTACCAGCCCTGGAGGTGGTACAGGCCATTTATAAATAGATTCAGCACTTTCAGAGGAATCTGTGGAATAAGAGAGTCATTGAGGAGAAGTCAAGATGTTTAACTAGGATTGCCATAATCTTTTGAAATTGGTCTAAAGGGTGGACCAAACATTTTTGTTCCATGGTACACAAGATGGTGACATTCACAAATGCAATACATATTCTCATGGTGTCTTCAAATTTTGGCCTCTGGCATAGGTAAGATAGGAGCAATACTACCTCTATCATCTACTCAAGCAAGGATATTAGAAAACATGTGAAGCAGAGTAACAATATGGTTAGAAACTGGCATATTCTGGAGCACAAATTATTTGCAAATTTCCTCTCAAGAAATCCTTAGGCATCTGCCCTGCATCAATTCCACACAGCTAGGATATGATGCATGCTAAGATCTCAGTGAAAATTCCTACAGAAGAGGGGATAAACTGAGTATAGAGTGAGACTTAAATTCTTTAGGAGGGAAGGAATCACAATTGTGGTTTTCAGCATTGTGAAATAACTGATACTACAGCACCTAGCAGTACTAGGCGCTGAAAAATAATCAATAAATTAATTACCCAAAAATGGAAGTTCCCCTTGCTTGCCAACCCCACTCTAGCAAAGGGATGTACCACCCAACCATGTCGTCTGCTAGCACCTGGAAATTTTAGGGTATGATCCAAACTGAACTCAATCCACAGGGAGACTATTCAAAAAGGCCCTCCCTCAGGCAGGTCCTTCCAAGTGGCACAGAGTCACATTGAGAAGCCAATATTTCAAGAGCAAGGACCAGGACTCCCAGGGAGGGTCTGGAAGAAATAAGGCAGGGACCAAGGTATCAATCAAGTGAACAGACCAGTACTACATTCAATTGGAGGAGTAACATGAGAAGTACTTCCAAATTTATATTAGAAACCTGAAATTTTGGCAGGTTGTTATAGGCTGAATTGTGTCCCTTCAAAAGCCATGTGCTCTTAAGCACTAAACCCCAGTACCTCAAAAGGTAATCTTATTTGGAAAGATAATCATTGCAGATGTGATTAGGAAAGGAAATCTTTAACATCAATATAAAGTGGTAAAGGTGCAGAAAACTTGGCTCAATTCTGTTCTACTCTCTGTGGAAAGTAGAACTAATAAATGATGAACTTATTTAGCTGAGAAGATTTCTAAGAACATGTTGATGATGTGGCCTGGTTTCTTCTTGCTGCTTATAGTAAAATGTGAGAGGAGAAAGAAAATGAAGAAAGAGCTGATAAGCAAAAAGGAACCTGAACTTGAAGATTAATGGAAAATTCTCATCCTATACATAATGCCAAAATTGAAAACGTGTGCTCTACAGAGAATACCAAGGATGTGGCTGTGCACTGTCTGGTACAGAGATTGGGTGTGTGACCTAAAAGCCAAACATCTTAGCAGAAATGCTGCCAGCTTGGACATAAGGTGACAGAGACGGAACCACAATGGAGGAAGACTGTCAGACTTCCATGAGTCTACAGGCAAGACACAGGCCACAGAGCCTTGAGGCTAGAAACGTATGTTATCCTTCAGGCAAAGAGGAAAATGACCATGAAGGCCATCTTTTTAGTTTCAGAGAGAATAACTGCTTCCTTCATTCCAGGGAGCACTGCTGCTGCCCAGGGCTGAGAAACGAAGTTGTGTACCTACTGAAGCCAAAGGACAGAGCATGAAAGAGGCTCATTCTCAAGCCTTAAATACAACTGAATTTGATCTGGACCATTCTCATGAAGTGCTCCCTCATTGTGGTTTTGATTTACATTTCTCTGATAATAAGCAATGTTAAACATTTTTTCATATGCCTACTGGCCATCTGCTTTTCTTCTTTGAAAATGTGGCTTTTTAGCTCTTCTTCCCATTCTTTGACTGGGGTGTTTGCTTTGTTTCTGTTGAATTCTATGATGGATCAGGGGTGGTATGGTGGTGGGAGCACTTATGGGAACTATACCTGAGAGGAGAAATCAAATAGTGTGCAAAAATTAACAATGATGTAAGAGTAAATTAATTTAATAATTTTTAAAAAGTTGAATGTATATGGCTATATTTCAGCTATGGTTGAGATCTTTAAGTCCTTTTTTTCTCCCTTCAGATTTCTTCCATTTAGAGTAGATTATCTCTCCTATGCCTGCTAACATTTTCATTTTGGAAGCAGATAAATAGTCCAGTTTCAGGGGTTCATAAAGAGGAATTTTGTTCCAGGATGAATTATATCCTGAGTCTCACTCATACCTGAATTAGATGCTCTTGGGATGATACTTTGACTATGAGTTGACACAGAATGGGTTAAGACATTTTTTTAAAGATTTTATTTATTTATGCATACAAGAACTGGGGTACAGGCCAGAAGTACAGAGAGGTGAGCAGATTCAACAGAGACAGAGTGAGGAACAGAACAGGCAGATTGACTGAAATACACTGCTGAGGGGAGCAGTGGGTGGGACAGGAGAGGTCTGCTGCACCATGTGGGTCACCCCCTGGCCAGGGATTGAACTCATGCTGAGGTGGCTGAGGATAGCTTCATAATGCTGCGCTCTATGCAAGGGGTTACCCTTGTACCACCAGGGAGGGTCAGGAATGGGTTAAAATATTTGAAAATATTGGAATGGAAGAAATATACCTTACGAATGAGAAAGACAGGGATTTTAAAGGAACAGAGAACAAACTGTTGTGGGTTTAATAGTATCCTCTCAAAATTCAGACGTAGAAATCCAAATTCCCAGTATCTCAGAATGTAACCTTATTTGGAAATAGGGTGTTTCAGATATAATTAAGAAGAGTGGGCCTCTGATGTAACAAAAATGGTGTCCTTATCAAAAGGGAAAATGGAGTCACAGATACACACACAGTTTCATGTGGTAAGAAACTGACATTAGGCTGCCAGGAGTCGAGGAACTATGAGAGGTTCCTTGGAGGGAGTGTGGGCTTCCACCAACTTGACTTTGGACTTCAGGCCTCCAGAACAAAACATTTCTGTTATTTACCCCATTTAGTTTTTGGAATTTCATTACAGAAGCTCTAATAAACTAATACATAAGTTCATACAAAAACATCTAAATGCAAATGACAACAAACAAACCTGGTGGAATCACCTGAAAAATGTTCCCTTTAGAAAACTGAAGTCCTCATTTATCAGCAATTGAATGTTGTCCACATGAAATGGTTCAGTCCTTCTGAAATCATTAGTGACTGATTGAAGACTGATTGATTACCTTGCACAGCAGGTTAAAACAAGAAATAATGCATTTGGTAAATCTCTTCATACTGAATTCTGTGAATTCCTCAGCAAAGACTAAAAAGAACTATTGAAAACCCAGGGCTTCTGTATTGGGTCAGCACAGCAAAGGGTAATTATACAGACAAGATATACAGCGACACATATCTCTACAAACACACACATATGTAATCACTTGTATTAACATGTGCACACATGTACTCTTGCATTATCTTTAAAATTGGAGAGTTTTATCAATGTCAAAAAATGTGGTTTCTTTCATAGCAGGAGTGTAAGGCATCAGGAATATCTATATCCATATCTATATCTATATCTATATCATCTATATAAGTAAAAAAGAACATCAACTAACAACTATAAACCAGAGACATTCTACAGGGGCGGAGAGGGGAACAGGATCAAAACTGGGGTGGGAAGAGCACATGGGACTATGGTGATGGCACATGGGAGAAGTGGTAGTGGGAAGTCCATGGGGATTACAACTGAGATGGAAAAATGTACAAAATGAAGAAAGCTGTTAATCACACACACACATATACACACACATTATGTATATATATAAAATTTTAAAAAATGTGTCATCACAAACATAGGTTGAGTGTCCCCCCTTGACTCCTGCCCGTCTCTCCCAGCTGGCCTGTGTTGTGAAGATAAGCTCACAAGGATTGCTCCCAGAAACACCAGTTATCAAAGGACCCATTCTATCTTGTTGATTCTCAGGGCCAAACTGCCACCTAGAATTGCCGCCTTTAAAAGACCAGAGAAACAAGGACCCAGAAAATGACTGCACTTTAGATCAAACGATTTTGAAGGGATAAAAGGAACGTGAGCGCAACAAACGTGAGAGAATGAGAGCGAATGAATCTTTCCTCACAAATGAAGTCAAGATTATTCATTCTTGCCCTTTTTTAAGGACAATTAACAGGAATTTCTAAAACTCAGAATGTCGAAATCATTAGCAGCTGATCACTTGAAGCAAGAATGCAGCTGTTATGATTAATGGCTGAATTTTAAACATTTCAGACAGATCAAGGAGCTCTCCCACCCGACTCTGCTTGTCACACGTGCCTCCCCAGGATGCTACAGCATGTGATGGCATCTCAACAGGTTCTGTCTTCACTAAATTCTGTGTAATTCCAGAAAAAAAAAAAAAAAACAAACTAAAACTCAAATGCATTCATTCATCAGACAGCATGAGGCAGAAGGATATAGTAGAAAGAATATGTTGGAAGGGAAAAAATACTTTTGATCTCTGCTTTGCCATTTTATGCAAACTTGATTTTCTTGTCAGTGAAATGGAAGTGGGGTGATAAAACCTTCTTTCCTGATACATAGAAAATTCATGCAAAATATTAGGTGCTTTTTAAAGTGTAAATCTGCTATGTGCAAGATACAGGCACTGATGAAACAGGAAACTTCCTGACAAACACACAAACATTTAACTATCTGGTACGCTGTACTGGTGTGAACAGTGTATTATATGGACACAGATCAGCTCTTAAGATATTGTTTCTGTTTTTGAAAAGAGATCTTGAGAAGCTTCACAGAGGTGGTGGCATTTCATATGAGGCTGCAAGGAGGAGCCGTGGGTTTCCAGATAACAATGAAAGGATAGTGCTACTAATGTATAAGAGACATGGTCATTTTACCAATAATAACATCAGGTAGAAAACAGAAAAAAATACCATAGAAAAGGGGTCACTTCGGGCTTGGGGATGGTGAAGAATCCAAGAAGACTTCAAGGAAGAAGATATTTGTGACAGAAAGCAGCTGAGACTTGGAGGCTGTGGTTTCTGAATTTTGCTGAGTTTGAGAAACTAGAAAGGAAACCAATGCCACCAAGGGAAAGTGAAACCTTCCAATTCCCTCCCTGAAGCAGGAACCCAGTGTTCTTGTTAAGCTGCCTGAAAGCATGGCAAAAATAGAACAGGTCAAGCGTGTCTCCATATCAAACCATTTCCATCTCTCCAGCGTTACTAAAAATGAAAGTCAGGGCAGTCATCGGGATGATGATGATATGCCCTGGTTCTTGTCTATAGATGATTTAAATCCCCCCAAATCCTTGCAACACCAGAGATGAAGGAAAAGGAGACTGCCATCGTAGATGACTCCTTTTTAATTTGTCTAAAAAGTGAATAGTGAAATATAAAGAAATAGTTAAGGCAATGGACACAATGGGGTATCATGATTGGCCCTCCCCTGGAGGCTGAGAGTCACCAGTTCCCCCTTCTGGCCCATCCCCTGGACACCTCCTAGGCTAACCATCTTCAAAGGCAGTTTTGATCACATAGGCATTATGTTCAAAACTTAGACATGGCTCCCTGGTGTCTACAAAATTAAGCCTACATTTTTAAAATTAAAATCCTCCATGACAGGATCCCAACTGATATTTCCAACAATATCTTGTTTTTTATCTTTGTTATAGCACTCCTTTGTCCCAGCTGAATGGATCACAAGCTCTCCCTGGACCTGCCCTGAACTATTCTGTCCACTTCACATTCAGATTCTTGTTCCTGAGTCCTGAAAGCCCTTCTGTCTCATATCCATCTTTCAAAATCTTAGCCATTATTCCAGGACCAAATTCAAATCTTAACCCCATCCAGTAAAGCAATCATTCACTGAATCCGTCCAAAAGCTCCTCTATTTTTTCAAATGGAGATGCAAAGAAAAGTAGCAACTGCCCTGCCTTTAAGTTGCTCCCAAAGAAGGGCAGAAACAGTCGTGTAAACAATTAACTATACAATAAATACACTGTGCTAGCCTGTACAGTGCATCGAATAGACAGGCAGAGTCTTAAGATACTAATTTTGCCATTGAAAAGTGATGACCCTGTGGGACCTCAAAGGTGGTGGCATTTCAGCAGAAGCTCTAAGGAGGGACTGTAAATTTCCAGGTAAAGATGAGTAGCATTTGTAAGTATAGAAAACATGATCAAGAATAAGGGCAAGTTCGGCCCTCCCTGGTGGCGCAGCGGGTTAAAGCACAGCACTGAGAATCTAAAGCCGCTTCCGCATGAGTTCGATTCCCGCCTGCCCTGGAA